>NW_015169790.1:422797-482760 GCF_001447785.1 Gekko japonicus
TTAAAAGACGCCTGCTCCTTGGGAGGAAAGCGATGGCGAATCTAAACAGCATGATAAAAAGTAGAGACATCTCCCTGCCAACAAAAGTCTGCATGGTCAAAGCAATGGTATTCCCAGTAGTCATGTATGGCTGCGAGAGTTGGACTATAAGGAAGGCCGAGCGCCGAAGAATAGATTCTTTTGAACTATGGTGCTGGAGAAGACTCTTGAGAGTCCCTTGGACTGCAAGAAGAACAAATCAGTCAATCCTAAAAGAAATCAACCCTGACTGCTCCCTGGAAGGCCAGATAATGAAACTGAAGCTCAAATACTTTGGCCACCAAATGAGAAGGGAGCACTCACTGGAGAAGACCCTGATGCTGGGAAAGATTGAAGGTCAAAGAAGACGGGGACGGCAAAGGATGAGATGGTTGGACAGTGTCAGCGACGCAACGAACATGAAATTGAGCCAACTTCAGAGGACGGCGGAAGATAGGAGGGCCTGGCGGGAGCTGGTCCATGGGGTCGCGAAGAGTCGGACTCGACTGTGCGACTGAACAACAACAACAAAGCTGATATATTGATCTCCTACCCTTGGGGTTTTAGTCATTAGTGGGTTTCTTTTATTTCTCCTTAGTGGTAGTTTCCCTCCCTATATTTTCAGTTGTAGTTTGTAGTGGTGTAAAAAAAAATCAATTAAAAACTCCCCTTAGGTTGATGCAAAAAAAAAAAAGTGAGTCCAGGGAACATAGTAAAACAACATACTAGGAAGCTATCTTGTGCAACCTCACTATATACCTAATTAGTTGTCCTGCAGTTTCCCACATAGTGCATGTTGTTAAGGGCAGCAATAAGATCTCAAGTGGAGAGTAAAGCAAGATAGAGCCATTAAAGCCTGGCATTAGATTTATAAAGCTTGCAGATGCCACTTAGGTGTCCATGGGAGCATGAGTGTGATTTCTCATTACAGTTTAGCAAAAGACTGGCTTAAGGTAAGCCACCATCATGTAGGGTCGGGATGTTTTATGCTCCCAGACAACATTTCTTCCATTGCCTTTTTATCACTCAGCTCCATTCTTGTCACGCAGACTTGATGCTGTTCTTGTTTCTCCACAGTCATCTTAACATTAAATTATGCTCTGCCTTTCTGCACAACATAGCAGGAGCTCATCTTTTCTCCCCATATGTTACACCAAACCAAGGAGGGAGCAGTAGGGAAAGTATATCATTACAGTAGACACAAAGGACTAATTTATACAGCCTTGTTCAACACACATGTCTGGTTCACTCATGCATGCCCATTAGTCACTCAGTAGTCTTGCAAGTTGTATAACTGGCCTTTGCTGAAAAGTAGAACTTGAGTGAAAGGGCTGTGGTGGCTCAGTGATAGATAAATTGCTTGGCAAGCGGGTTCAATCCCTGATATCTCAGTTTAAAAGATCTGGCAGTAAGAAAGATCTGGTCACAAGCCAGATTAATGGCTCAAGACCGGGGTTGGTGGCTCGCCCACATATTAGGCAAGGAGGCTGGTCAGCCTGACACCTGCCTTGTCTGTTCCGCTACTTAGGAAATGCTCCCTTGCCGTTTTGTGGTTAATAAACGGTATATAGTTAATAAAGTGGCCCTTGTTTGATCCAAACTGTTGTCCGTCTCGTTACTCCGACTGGGGGGGGGGCAAAGATCTCTGCCTGAGACGTTGGAGAGCAGCTGCCAGTCTGAGTAGACAGTACTGACTTTGATGGACCAAGGGTCTGGTTCAGTATAAGGCAGCTTCATGTGTTCATGTGAGTGAAAGAATGGCCCACCTCCTAGTTCTTGTGATGGGCCTTCATCTCTCCACCCTGCCTCTGTGACTGTTTGTCTGGCTGAGGAAGGTCTCCAACTTTCTTTATTTAGCTTTCGATTTCGATTTACTCTTTATATAACCATCCATGTTATGATTCCAGGTAGGTTCTTTATTTAACACAGTGCACTTAAATCTTTTTAGAACTGGGACACATCACACATGGGACACACTGGGCTGTAATCATGTTTTGAGGTTCCCTTTTGCTTGCAGGTGAGGAACAGGTACTCACTCAGGTCCCTGCTCTTAGGTGCCCACAGCACAGATGGTAGTAGGGTTACCAACCTCAAGGAGGTGCTGGAGTTCTCCCAGAATTACAAATGATTCCCATCCTACAGAGAGCAGTTCCCCCAATGGCAGCTTCAGAAGGTAGACTCTGTAGCATCCCATCCCTGCTGAGCCCCCTCCCCAAACTCCTCCCTCCCCAGGCTCCACCCCTAAATCTCCAGGAATTTCCCAACCCAGAGTTGGGAACCCTAGACAGTAGGCATACCATTTTCCTGCTGGGGGGTGGGGGAAAATCTACTGCCCCCGGCTCCTGTGGCCTGCTGCCACTCAGCTCAGTGGTGGGAGAAAATGCCCAGCAAAATGGGGGGTTGGTGATCAGCATCCCCAGTACAATGTCATCACTTCTGGTGCAATCCAGAAGTGATGTCATCATGCCAGGTGACTCCATGGTTAAGCCTAGAGCTATACATGCATCACTTCCGAGTAATGGAGGGCCATCATTTCCAGTGATATAGAAGGTCAATGCAACTTTTTAGGAGCTGCTGTCAAACGTGCCAGCATTGCCCTCATTGGTTTGATGTGGGCATCTCTAAAACCAACCATGGTAACCTGAGCCTGAATATGGAGAATTTCAGCCTTACGTTTTTTGGCTACTGCAGCTGGGATGGTGTCCGATTCCTCTCCATTGTCCAATTCAAAAGAAACTGGTAGGCCTGTGACAGAAACTGGGCTGCAGAACGCATTAGAATGATCACTGTCCCCATAACTCTGTTGACAGGCTTTCCAGCTCCAGGTTCAGAAACGAGGGTTGCCATGTTCCTCATGGAGATCAGTTGTAATTCCAGGAGATTGGCAGCCCCCATCTAGAGGCTGGCAACCCAAGCTGTTGGATACACAGCCTGTAAATAACATGCTCCTGCCCTTTTCTCGCTTTGCATTACTTTCCTGCAGCCTGCCTGGTTTTGCAGAACCATTTTTCATGGCGCATTCATAACAAATTGCTCCAGTCACTGGAAACTGCCTGGGGTTGGGTGCAGTTCACCTTTATCGCTAATCTTGCTTGTGCTTGCAGGGCAGTCACTTGCAATGGAAAATTTGTTGGGAGTTTACCTTCCCTGTGCAAGGATGTGGTATCTAGGGATGCCAGCTTCCAGGAGGGGCCTGGGGATCCCCTGGAATTACAGCTCATCTGCAGACTGCAGAGATCAGTTCCCCTGCAGAAAATGGATGCTCCAGAGGGTATGGACTATGGCATTGTACCTCACTGAGGCCCCTGTCCTCCCCAGGCTCTATCCCCAAATCTCTAGCAGTTTCCCAGCCTGGATCTGGCAACCCTGCCCCCCATCCCCTGCCGGGGGTTGGGGACCTGGCAACCCCAGCTGAATTGCTGATACAGCTCTAGCCTGGGCACTGGTAAAAGCTTGTGTTCTGCAAATATCCACAGTCTTTTCCAGGGTGAGTGCAGGTTTTTCTAAAAGTTTTTCCATAAACTTAAATCAGTCATGCTGGACACAATCTTCCTCCATAGCAAAAGGTCCTACGATGGGCCAAATTTGTACTGCTGGTCCTCTTTTCTTAGATCAGTGACAAAATCACCTATTCCAGCAGCTTCATTATATTGTAATTGTTAGAGCTGATATCTTTCAAACAGAAAATTTTTCCTGGATTCACAGTAATATTTGAAGGCTGTTAAATCCTTTGCTAAAGTTTTATTTTAAGGGTCTGCAGATAGCCCTTGCATATTATTGTAAATCTCAAGGGCTTTTTCTCCTATGCAGTAAAGCAAGAATTCAGTTTTATAATCCTCATGCTTTCTGATTGCTAGGTAGTTTTAATTTCGGTTTCCATCTTTTCCAGTTCTCCCCTTAGGGTTCCCATTTGCCTGCTTATGGCGGTACAATCATCCTGGGGAGGAAAATTAAAAAGAAACATAAGGCCTAATCTACTTACAGGCAGTTCTGATCATAAGAGTTTCTGACCATTCCTAGAGCTACCAAGAAGTGACAAGGGTAGCTCTAGGAATTGCCAGACACTCTATGATAAGATGTCATATTTTTCTTTTTTCTTTTTCTCCCATGATGCTGTCTCCCCCCCTCCCCACCTGCTGGTTGCTAGGCACTTAAACAGTGCTGTAGACCCAAAGAAGTAAAGAACCATTTCTGACACCATGTGATACCCCTTTTGCTTGCAAGTCAGGAACAGGGTACTCAGGTTCCTGCTCTTAGGTTCAAAGAGCAGAAACAGGTGTGGTCAAAACAACATCCATTTATTAGCAAGAAGATACAGGGATAAGGAGCAGCTGGTTTCTGGACAAGTATCAAGGCCAGGACCATGGGCAGCAGACCAAAAGAACTGGAGACAGGGAACACAAGCCAACATCAGGAAGTGTACTGTAGTGAGGAACAACTCTAGGGGCAGAACCATGAAAAAGTCCTGTCCATGGCACAGCGGCCATGTTCTCCAGCTGTTCTTCTCAGCATTTGTGCAAAAGTGCCCTTGCTTTCTACACATGGACATTAGCTTAAGAGCCTTCTAAAAAGCAGGCCCCACCCCAAAAAAGGAGAAGGTATGATAACTCTATAGTAGCTCATGTTTGGGTTGCCAGCCCTTGACTGTTAACAAGCGGGAGATGCAGGGTGGTGGAAATGGGCAGGAATGGCATTGTGCAATGCCCTTTTCAGTTTTCTTTAAAAAGCAATGTCCCTGTGTCATGTGATGCTCTAGGAAATTTCCAGATCTCTATAGTTTTTACCATTTTTGGCTGCAAACTGGAAGTGATGTCACCATGTCACACAATGCTCTAGGAATTTCTCCAGTCACTTTACCATAAAGACTGGAGAAATTCCTAGAGCACTGTGTGACACGGTGGCATCACTTCCAGTTTTGCAGACAGAAATGACATAGAAGGATCTCACAGTGCTGTTTGTACTGTATTGTGCAGGCTGAGCCAATCAGGTCTCCTTCAGTGGTAGTGCCCTCAGGCTTGGATAGCAAGACTCGAGTATCAACTGGAGCTGGAGGCAAGGCGGTGGAACAGTGTCACAGACTTGCACCCACTATACCAGTTGATCCAGCAGACTTCCCTTCCCAGCCCAAGGCTTAAATAGGCTGACAGGACAGCAGTTCCACCTGCTCTGGAAGCAGCATCTGGGACTCATCTTGCCAGGCTTAACTGGGGCCAGAATCCTGCTAAGGATTACATCTACCATAATCTGGCCCCAAAGGTAGAGCATGGGCTGCCAGCATGGCACTGTGTCTTCATCAGTGTGCTATCTCCATCTCCACTGCTCCTGTTGGGTGGAGGTGGATTCTGGTGGGCTTGTGGCCTGAGTCCTGGACTGGTGCTTAGTTGTCCCTGGACTGGGGGAGCAGAGGAAAGTTCTGGCAGATGCACTTCTACTGCAGGCTCCTCAGGAACAAGTTCTGGAGGTTCCCCCAGGGGCAAGTTCTGGAGCACATGGGCTGGGGGCATCAGCCCTGCAGGGATCTTCTGGAGTTCTGGAGCTCTCTTTGGCTCTTCAGGCTCCTCAGAGGCTTCTGAGTTGGAGTCTAGAGCCAGCTCAGTGGGGTTCATGACACTGTTTTCCTTCCCTCTTTGCTTCTGCTGCTTATTAAAGCAGTGGAAGGGTGCAGGGGGTGAAAGGCAGGATGTTGCTCACCCACGCACGCATTCTGGCAGCCTCAATCCACCTAATGATCCCAATTCATAGATTTGTAGACTACTTAACTCCCTGTTCATCCCCCCCCCACCCCGCAGGGTGCATATTCATGCATGTGGTGGTGAGTTTTAGGTTATGGAAGCTTTACGTTCAATAAATATTTTCTACAGTAACAGACTAATATGATTACATCATAGGAATACTTTTACACCATGATCTGCTATGAGGCCTCAGAGAAAATACCAGTTGGTAATAAGAGATGCATAATTAGAGGCCTACATTTCCTAAGAGTGAAGGCATTAATCCAAGTTTGTGTGTCTGAATGGTGAAAATACCTGCCACAGATGCTAGCCCTAAATTCAAGCTTTGCCTTACTGCTTTGATCATCAAACATTATAACATTCACATAAGAGCACCCACACACAACTGAAATCATCAGTGTGTTACAAATGTGCCTTTTTCATTCCAATTAGGCCCCTGATTTAATTAGGTACCAGGCTAAGGGCAGTCCAAACTTGTAGAAGATTGAGAAGCTGGAGCTTAATGGCATCACTCATTTCAGGTGTCTTCATAAAGCTATAACAGCTACTGTACAGCTGGCTGATAAAAGAACAGATCAGCCCGAGTATACTCTTGGGACTCTGGCTGATTTAATTATATTTATCTTCTCCTAGAGATGTCACCCATTTCTTTGTAAGTAATGCAAACAAACAGCCCTTGCAAGTGGCAGATGGAAAGAAAACAGGGAAACAAATTGCCCACCAAGCAAACAGACATGATGGTTGCATCAGCAGTATAATAGCTTATTAATGGGGCAGTGAATCATTGCAGTGGGTCAATATTGCCTCAGTGAGAAGGTGAGGAGGAGACAAAACACAATATTTCTTGTAGCCATTGAAATGACTTCATTAGTGCATGCCAATAAATACTTGTCAAAATACTTTGACAGAATTTCACAGTTCTGTTTGCTGGGGTGAGATATCCATCAAACAGCATCAAAGTTTGGGAGGGTGCTATATACCCAAATAAGGCCTTATCAACATTATCTGGGAATATATTCAGCCAAATGTGATTCTCCAATGTGCATTTGGCAGCCGAATAGAGAATCCTGAATACATTCGGCTCCATTATACCCTAGTCAGTGGCAAATCTCTCCTAGGTTGTATTCAAGGGCATGGGGGGAAGGGGGTTTGTGGTAAAGGCACCAAATCTGCAGTGTAGTTGCTAGAGCCTCTCCCCAAAGGAACCTCCAAGTCTCAAAAAGATTGGACCACTTTGGGTGCCCTCGTTGGCTCTTTCTTGGCACTGCCATGTTAGCACTGGGTTGTGTTGATGGGCATTGTCGTGCTGCTTCTGCTGTTCTTGCAGCCCCCCTCCCCCTTACTTGGACTGTGATTTTGTGGCTGTGCTTGACATCAGACCTGTGGGGATGGCCTTTGCCACAATGGCACAGGGTGCTGCTGGTGTGCACTAGTAGGATGTGTTCTACCATTGGAAACTAGTAGGTTGGCACTGGTTGGGTTCTGCTGCTGGCCACTAGACAGTGTGCTGTTTCTGCTGTCCTTGCAGAAATGCCACCCCTCAGTTTGTACTTCAGAGATTCTCACATTTGACCTTAGTCCTGTTGGTTTCTTGGCAGTGCCACAGTGGCACTGGTTCTGTTGGGTACACTGCACTGGTTCTGCTGCTGGACTTGCAAACAATTCCACCCCACAAAAAAACCCTTCACTTTCTACTACAGAGATTATCTGGGAGGCTCTCTTCTCTGCTGGGCCTTTTGTGCTATTTTCCCCACCATTGGAAACAATGGTGGCATGGGGAATCCACTTTGGGTGCCCCTAGAATTGGACCCCCTGGTCCAATCTTATGGGGAGAGTCTCCAGCAGCTACAGTGCAAATTTGGTGCCTCTACTTCAAACCCCCTCCCCACCAGGCCTCTGAATATAACCTAGGAGAGATTTGCCATTGACTACAATGGCCCCATAAGGTATAATGAAACCGAATATATTCGAGAATCCTGAATATTTCCCAAATAGAGTATCCAGAATCGTTCTTGATAGTCGGTATACTGAATATATTTGAATCAGAGAATCCTGAGTCTGAATAATACTGAATATACTTTCTTTGCACAATCCTAGAGGGTGTCCAGTGTCTCATGAAAATGTCATCAAGGCTAAAAACCAGATTTTGAAATAAAATTTAAAAATATAATATTTCCCTAGATGCCCACTGTGATAAAGTGAGAATGTTGTTGGAAGCAAGGAACGCCACTGCTGCTGGGTGCCTGCTGTGCCTGGGCATCCTGTAAGTGGAAACCAAACCACCTCAGAACTCAGCCACACTTTGAGGAAACGAGGACAGCTGCCCAGAACTGATGCTCCCCATGATTCTAGGGAAAGGCTCCTATGCTTGGGGGATAAGAAAGGTACATATTCCACTGCACTTCCTTAGCTGTTACAGGATATCACAAATGACTTGGTTAAAACATGTTTATTTATGGTTTGAGGAAGATTTTGTCATCTGTGGTCCAAGATCACTATATGTTGTGGTCATTCATTTAACAGTGGGAATTCCAAACACAATCCCAAATGGAAATTTTGCCATTGGTACCTTTGCTATAATCCAAACTCCTGAACACCTCCAAGCCCTTGATCCATGCCTGGCTGCATGCTGTGGCATCCTAGTTGCCTAGGTGCTGGGGCTGGGAAACTTCAGTGAGAGAACGCTTGTCAACCTGAGAACCAGGACCATTGTTTAAAAACCAAATAACAGGATAGCTTAATTAAATGGAAAATAACAATGTAAGAGATTTAATTAAATGGAAACAAATAATTGCAGTAAGATGCCAAGAACAGGCAGTGACATGGTTAGAATGGAGCATAATTATACATCCAGTCCATTTTTCATTATCGCTGATTATTCTAGCAATACTGATTACTGAACCAAGCTACAGAACAATAGAGGACCAAGGTCTAGGTTTTACTGAAATGGCAAATGTATATCTGGATAACTTTGCTTCAGACTGCAAATGACTCATATTATCATATATGTCTCCATTCACCCAGAGTTATGTAGGACCTTTATGCATGCATGATTTAATTGCCCCTTTTCAATGGTATTGTTGTGTCGTCTGCTAAGGATCCCCTTTTCAGATCGATTATGTTTCTGTTCCCTCCAGTCGGTAGACTCTTTTGCACATATTCTCCTGCAATGCCCTTATGCTCTCCAGTTTAAGCTAAAATGGATTATGTCTTGTCTTGATACATGAACTATGTTTCCTCTAGTGATGTCAGAGCAAAAGGTTCAATTTCTCTTAGAGGATTCTGACTCTAAACATTTTTAATCTGTTGCTCAGTTTCTAGAGGCTGCAGAGAAGTATTGAAGGGAGGTGTTTTCAGAAATGGGGTCTATTTAAGTTTTCCTTCCAGTTTTATTGTTCATGACCTTGATTTAAGAACAGGGGTGGCGGAAGGAGGAGGACAAATGCCTCCATTCTAAAACAAACAAACAAAATCCCTGTACACAGAAAAACGTTAGCAAGAAGCTAAGCTAAGTGTTGTGTCTGCTGGCCGCCACCAGGGGCCAGCGAATACCCAGGGCTTGACCCTGGGTGGACAATGGGAACTGGTCTCTTGGTCTCTCCAACAGGGAGCCAATAGAAACGGGGAGGGAAGTTCGAACCTCCCAATGGGATCCAGGGGTGTCCCCTGGATATGTATATAGTTGGCCTCCTGGCCTTTTGTCTTTGTCTTAGTTGTGTAAGAGTCAAGCGTGCACCATGTTATGGGAGCTGAGTGGGCCTAGCCACGCGGTCAACCCACTACACAATACTAAGCTAAGCAACAATTGTTTCTGACATGAAGCTTTTTATATGAGTGAATCTCTGTAGAGGAGAATTCAGTCATTTTAGGGTCTGATCACACAGTACATCATGAATTAGAGTATTCGGTTCATATTTATAAACAACCTTCTATTCAAAAATATTTATAGTTGATTGTCTCCAATTCCAAGGGTCTTGGAACTAAACCACTGTGTGGCACTCTTTGAAAGCTTGTGCACTGTTATGTGTCATTGGGTTCATCATAATAAAAAGTATTACATAGATTGTGTTCTTGGCTTTTTGGATCTTACTTTTGGACCAACATCACTCTAATCTACTTGTCACCTCCTCCCACAGACATTCTGCTGAAATGAATGTGAGCATTGCAAGGCATGGTACTTAATAGATTACCTCTTTATCTTTTCTTTAAAAACTTGACACTGATGTATATGTGTAATAGAATTTGCTAAGAGATTGCTTTATTGTGATAGAGTATTATTAAACAACTAATTATCCCGGCTTGATATCCTTAAATTAAGCATAAAACCTGGTATGTCTAAAATATGTGCGGTTTGTTACACGTTTGATTTTTGCTCATATGGCAAAATGCAGTGATTTGTATCTAATTCTAAGGTTTCAATGTAGCTGGTGCAGTGGCTGATTAATTTTACTTTGTCAGTAGCATAAGAGCTTTCACATGCGAATAACTTTGTCCTATTTGATTTATGTGGTTTTTGCAATAAAAATAGAGACATTGTGTTCATGAACATCCATATATTAGGGCAGCAATCAATTTATCCGATTTTATGAAAAGTCAGGGATATGACAGTCAGCTTAGCCTCTGTGCCAGGAATGTGCACAACCATGGGTTGTTGTTTTTTTTGTTTGCTTCCTTTAACAAACATTAATTCAGTTTTGTAAATTTAATTAAGCTATTAATTTTATTCAATTTCTTTTTATATTTTTATTTTTAATTTCCACAAATTTCAGAAAATGTATTTCCAGATGTAACTCTCATCTTTCCCTCTGTGGTTTCACCCTTTACCCAAGGGATACTCCCTGCCAAAGTTCAGGCAGGTAGAAGAAAGCATTCTAATGTATAGGATATTTTAATTTTTGCTTGGAAAGCAGCTCAAGAAGGCATTTGGTAACCTGACAAAGCAAATGGAAAGGTACAAATACAACATAAATAAAAAATAAAATGCCATCAGAGAGGCATTGTATTTAGTGGAAATGTGGAGCTATCTCTGTACTGGGCATATATAAATGGGATTTGGTGAAGATGTGGTTTGCAGAACTACCACCCAATTCCAGTGCCCCATTTCATTAGTGTATAAGTTTGTTCTCCTTTCATTAGGGTGGGACTACACATTTCATGTAGTTCTGGGACCCTTTTAACTGCTGATTGGAAAACACCTCTTTCATATTATTTGCTGATTCATCCTCTGACTTTCATAAACTCCCAGCCAGACAGACATATGCTAAGGATAATGGATTTGAAGATTTCTGAATAAGGTTTGAGTCCAATGGCACCTTTAAGACCAACAAAGGCTGTGGTCAGATGTGCAGTTTGATCCAGTGTGGCCCTGCCTCTAATTGATCCATGTTTTTTGTGGCAGAAAATTGTGATTAGACTAACCCCCTTAAAACTCTTCAAAGTGCTTTCACCCTGTCTTTGAACGATCAGACACAGCAGCCAGGAAGTGGGTCTGTCAGCCATTTTTTTAGTTGGTCCTTTGAGCATGCACACAAGCGCTGATGAGCCTGCTGGGATACATAGTTCACGGGGCTGTCTGCCTTTTTAAAAAGTTTGTCCTTTGAGCCTGTGCACAAGCACTGATGAGCCTGCTGGGATATGTAGTTCACCGCTGTCTTCCCTTTCTAATTTTTTCAATTAACCCCTTGTCTGAAGCATAGGAAAAGCTGAAGTACAGAGGCTTCCTTCTTTGAAAGTGTTTATAAAGAAAACAGTTATGAGAAGTCTCTGTGGGAGAGGGAGAGAGACACAGAGAGAGAGAGAGGTGTGAATATGCAGTTATGCGCACATCGCTAACTGGTTAAAAAATTGCAGCTGGAAAACAAGAGACCAATCAGACCTTGCCTGACAGCTTGGGTGCACAACAGAGCAATCAGACAACAGGAAATCCAGTTTGAAACCAACTCAGCCCAAACAAACCAGACTTTCACAGGCATCAAAGAAACAAGCAGTAAAAGGGGGGGGACAAGACGCAGATGACTGGGGCATGGCAGACAGATGTTGCTGTCTGATCATTCATTTTAAATCCAGAAGGGAACAACAATGGCAATGGATCAAATTGTACATCTGATTGCAGCCAAAGTTTAATTCTGGTATAAGCTTCCATGTGCATGCACACTTCTTCAGATACACTGAAACAGACTTCTGCAAGCCTTACATATAGGTAGGGGGGGTTAGTTGCCAGGAAGGGCTAGTTAGAGTCAAAATGCATAAGTAACTGAGCGATAAATATAGCTAAGATTGGGTGAAAACAATTGGTAAGACCTGTGAATAGCAGAAAATTAGCATAGAAATAAAAGAATTAAACAGATGTGAGAATGAAGTTTGAGTCCAGTGGCACCTTTAATACTGACAAAGTTTAATAATTTTTGAATTTGGTTTGGGTTTTGATTAGTTAACATTCAAATCCACATGCTACAGCATTGATTTTTGCATGTGGTACAAGCCACAATTATAATCACTAGAAATTAAAGCTTTCTGAGTCCTTTGTTTGGCAACTAAACCATCTTAATCTGCTACAAGACAGGCTGAAATGAATCAACAACAGAACACCACTGGTGGTCACATACAGCTCTCAGCACAAACCAGTTCAACACATCGTTAATGACCTACAGCCTATGCTGGACAATGGTACTTCTCTCACACAGGCATTGGGAGGCAAATCTTTTTTTGCCCATAGACAGCCTCCTAACCTTAAACAACTTCTCACCCACACCAATGCCCTCCCTAACGCAGACATGGACTCTGGGATGAGGGCCTGCAACAAACCAGGACGCCAATTCTGTCCCCATATTTACTCTGCCAGTGCAATCACCAGACCTAACAGCATCACCCGTACCATCTCAGGCTCATTAACTTGTTCATCTTCCAACGTTATATATGCCATCAAATGTCATCAATCCCCTTCCACTCTCTACATCAGACAAGCAGCTCAGTCCTTTCCTTTAGCTGTAATAACAGAGACACTCGGATATCCTCAGGTAGTTCCACCCCATACTGATTGTTAGGGGTAGGGCAGCAGTTCCTAGAGACATCAATACAGCTGGGGAGAAGGGATGGCGGAGGGAGGGAGAACATCTTGGAGCAGGATAGTGACAAGGTTTATTCAAATACAAAAGCCTTTGTACTAGCAGCTGCAGCACATTCTGGAGAGAGGGGCTTCCTCCTGTCCTTCTTGCCCATGCAGGGTTCAAGGCATGCTCTAGAGCATGGATGGCCAAACTACGGATCAGGAGCCATGTGTGGCTCTTTCACACATATTGTGTGTCTCCCGGCAGGGCATATGGGAAAGCGAAGGGGAGGCATACTTTTTCTCCCTCCCTCCCTCCCACCTACCTACCCACCCACCTTTTTTGTTTCTCTTTCTCTCTTTCTTTCCGCCTCTTTCATTCTTTCTTTCCACCTCTCTCTCTTTTTCTCTCTTTCTTAGACAAATAAATATTATTAGCAAACAAATATCATTGGACAAATAAATATCATTATAATTATCTGTTTTTACCACTTCTGTTTTTATTTTTGGCTGTCTCTAATGTTAATAAAAAGCAAATTTGTATATTTTTAGAGAAGAAGAAGAGATTGGATTTATACCCCGCCCTTCACTACCCAAAGGAATCTCAGAGCAGCTTACAAACTCCTATCCCTTCCCCTCCCCACAACAGACAACTTGTGAGGTAGGTGGGGCTGAGAGAGCTCTTGACAGAAACTGCTCTTTTTCAAGAACAGCTGTGCCAGAATTATGGCTTGCCCAAGGTCATCCAGCCAGGTGCAAGTGGAGGAGTAGGGAATCAAAGGAAAAAACCACTCAAAGGCATTTAATTGACTTTAGAAGAAGAAGAGATTGGATTTATACCCCGCCCTTCACTACCCAAAGGAATCTCAGAGCAGCTTACAAACTCCTATCCCTTCCCCTCCCCACAACAGACAACTTGTGAGGTAGGTGGGGCTGAGAGAGCTCTTGACAGAAACTGCTCTTTTTCAAGAACAGCTGTGCCAGAATTATGGCTTGCCCAAGGTCATCCAGCCAGGTGCAAGTGGAGGAGTAGGGAATCAAACCCGGTTCTCCCAGATTAGAGTCCACACACTTAACCACTACACCAAACTGGCTTCATCAATACAATAAATAAAAACATGTGTGTAATATTTATTTAGGTCTTGCAGCTCTGAAACATCTGACATTTATTCTATGTGACTCTTACGTTGAGCAAGTTAGGCCACCCCTGCTCTAGAGACAACATTTTGACCCAAGCAGCAGTAGCTAGGATGGAAGGATCCCATACCACTGTCATTGCTGCTGCGAAGGTCTAGGGTGAGCTCCAGAATTATTGCCTTTGGTCTCCACCTGGGTGGGCTAGCAAAGATGAGAGGAGGCTCCCTCTGATCGGGCCCATAGCCAGGATTATTTTTTTAATTTGAGGGCATTTAAATTTTTAAGGGGGCAATTAAATTACAGTTAATTAAAGGAATCTGAATGCCTGTCTTTAAAAGGGGAGGCTCCGAGCCTGTTTCTAGCCCTTCCTTTCAAGGGACAGGGCAGCAAGCATGTTGGTTCCTTGGAAAAAACCACTCAAAGGCATTTAATTGACTTTAGAAGATGTTTAAATGCCTTTTGAATTCCCTTCCACAGGGCAAGAAGGGTTTGAAGGGCACTCAAGAGCAAATCTCCCTCTAAGCTGTGGAGTCTTGTGAGCAAAAATTCTACTTTGTGAGCTACTGGCATTAAAGTTGTGAGTGAGCGATTTGGCTACTGCCTAAATTAGTTTGCTCTGGAGACATCCTTCCTGAGGCTCTTAGCTTGGCCACTGCTGGCAGCAGTGGTCTCTCCTCAAAAATAAGGTTTCTGGCATGGCTATTTGTGGGGTGGAGCTGCTGGTATGATCTTGGGTCAGTTATAAGTTCTTTCAAAGCTGTTCTTTCAAGGGCGGTTCTCAAGAGAGCCCTCTCAGCCCCACCTACCTCACAGGGTGTCTGTTATGGGGAGGGGAAAGGAAAGGAGATTGTAAGCCACTCTGAGATTCCTTCAGGTAGTGAAGGGCGGGGTATAAATCCAATCTCTTCTCTTCTTCTTAATTAAGGGGGTGGGTCCCCAAAATGCCCTACGGTAGCTATGGGCCTGCCCCCATCCTTGCCTCTGCTGCTCTGCATCTCACCAGACTGGCATGGTCAAATGGCCTGAGCCAGCCCTGGTTCCAACCATGCAGGAACTGAAGACTCAACGTTAGTTTTGTCAACAGCTGCTGCACAACCTGACTTGCTACCCAGGACTACTGACTACCTCCAAAGTGGCTGCTGGCTGATAGCATCTGCAAATTTGTGAAATACTCTTCAGTGTCATCTTCTATTGCTTGATCCTTCTCATGTAAAAAGGATGATACCTTTCTATTGTTCCATTCTTTCTGGGGTTGCAGTGGGCATGAAAACAGCCCATCATTGTAGGCAGGTTATGCTGTGCTTGGGGGTGTTTCCACACCACGGGGTGGACCCAACCAGCTTTTCTGCTGATGATAAAGGGACGAAGGGACTAGAGAACTCAGATCTAAGAGACAGTCCTTTTTTAGCCTGCAGTTATATTTGGTCTCAGGCACTTCTCCAGTCTGTATTGTAGACTACATAGGGTGGAACATAATGAAGTGAGAATGAGCATGATGCAGCCCAAATTAAGCACATTTAAAACCATCTGACTTCATTAGCAAAGCTAAGAATATGCTTGAAGCTGCCCTCTGGAAATCGATGGGACTCAACTGTGTTTTATTGGATTGTGCCTTAAATTAAATGGAAATGCTCTGAAGGCTTCAGGTGAAAGGTATTGCAATGATGGTTGACAGTAGTCAAATAAGAGCCCAAAGTAGGCACTATCCTCTTGTAAATTGCAGGCAGCTTTGAAAACAGTCAGGGATGTGACAAGAACAATTATGACAAAGCAGCAACAAATGACTTTTTCTCTAATGACCCCATCACTTTGAATTCTTAATTCCAAGAATAAATTGTTCACTGAAAATCAGCTTCATTGCTGTGCAGAAACAAATATGTGTGTGGGGGGGGGAACTCTTTCCACTGTACAATGGAGCAATTGTCCTTTTGTACATCTTTTAGAAATAGGAAAAGATTCTAAAGGAGTGCCTTACCTGAACATCTAATGGGATGTACAATGTCTGCCAATCCCTTGTATGTATTATTAAATTATCTTCATTCTCTTGTAGAATAGACTGGTATGATAGTGATAGTTACGGAATGACTGCCATGAAAATGGCAACGGGGTTACTAACAGAGGGAGAAATCCTTCCCATCTTCCTTATCAGAATATAAAATATTAGCATGATGTCCAAAATAATGTATTATGTACACAGCGAAGAAGGAAGTACTTCCAAAGATTCAGTTTCCAAGTCCATTTCTTTCCCACATCTACCTTCAACCTGATTACATTTCTGTTTATATTTTATTACACTTTGTTATTAAGCCGTCAGGAAATCAGACAGTCTAATCGTAACCACTAAAGAAGTATATTATTCTTTGCATTGCATCTCTCCCTCAGCATGATTTCAGGCATTTTTACGAGATAATTCTTAGGGTTCCTACACCTACCTATGTGATCTGTTCATGCATTTGCCTGTTGAATTAACTGCCTGCAATACTAAGTGAAGAACAGACACTCACTGGCAGGTCATTGCAAATATTACAAAACCTGAGTCACAACAGCTTTGACATCTGCAGAAAACCAATCCAGCAGAATGGAAATCAACAATATCCAGGAAGATTTTTTTTTGTTTTCCTCAAAGGAATAGTAACCAAATCGGCAGCAGAGTGCAATATTTGAACTCAATTTGAGCAAGACCAAAATTATGACCCCCTTAAAAACAAGGCTCTTCACTATTGCAAATCCCATAGCACAAATACACCAGTGAGAAAGATGTTTTCATAAAGGCAGCTCATCATTGTAATGGAGACTGCTGCGACATGAGCATTTGGGATGTACTCAGGAAAGTGAAGTATTATTTGCTGTGGATTTTGTCACATATAGTGGAAACACTTATGCTGAAGACTTTGTGTAACGTCTAGTGACAAATCTACATCTACTTAGGTCCCTGAGGGTCTGGTTCCAGAGAGCACCATTGTTGCTAAATAAATTAGCCTGGAAAATAATGTAAGTTCTTTCAAAGCAACCACAGAAGCATAAACACACTCACGCACTTCTGTTGCCCTTCCAAAAAAGCACATTTAATCCTAGGGGTCTGCCCCTGCTCACTGTGCTTGCCAACTCCATGACTCCCTGCACTCACCAGATATAATGGCAGTCAGAATACCAGTAGAGCTACAGTAATACTGGAGGAAGTGACAGCAAGAGCAATAATTCCTTTTTGCTAACTGTAGCCAAAATTCTGTTACTAACAGACTAGGAATAAGGCTTGTTGTGGAAATAAATATAACGAGCTCTAGAAAAAGGCTCTGGGTGGGTGCCCAGGCCTTGGGCATTCAGCGTCAATTTGCTGTGGTGACCTCAGCAGGGTATAATGACACAGAGCTTACCCTTTTCTCCAGGGGAACTGATCTCTACCATCTGAAAAGCAGTTGTAATTCTGAGTGATCTCCAGCCCTACCCTGGAGATTGGCAACAATGGTTCCCCAGGAGGAAATGGCTGGTTTGGAGGGTGGAGTCTATGGCACTGTACCTATCTGAGGTCCTACCCCTTCTCAAACCCCACCCTCTCCAGGGTGCACCCCTCAGATCTCCAGGAATTTCCCAGCGTGGAGTTTGCAAGCCTATCTCCTTTCCAGCCAACCATCAACCTACCTTTATCTGCCCCTCTGACTTCAGTTTTCCATCTCCTCCCCCTCCCTCTTGGAGAGCAGTTGTAATTCTCAGTCATCTCCAGCCCCCACCTGGAGATTAGCAACAATGGTTCCCCAGAGGGAAAGGGCTGGTTTGGAGGGTGGAGTCTATGGCACTGTACCTGTCTGAGGTCCCACCCCTCATCAAACCCCAACCTCTCCATGCTCCACCCCTCAGATCCCCAGGAATTTCCCAGCCTGGAGTTGGCAACCCTATCTCCTTCTCAGCCAACCATCAACTTACCTTTATCTCTCCTTTTCAGTTTTCCATCTCCTCCCTCCTCCCTCTTGAATAGCCATTGTATTTTTAAGTGATCCCCAGCCCTCCCCTGGAGATTGGTTTTAATCTTCATATACAGCAGAAAGTCAAGTAAAAATATAGGTCATATTTCATCATTCTTTTCTTGATTTTTTGTAACTTTCTTTTTTCCAAAATCCTGTTTAAATGTCTTATATCTGTATCATGTTCAGCACTGCAGCTCCCGTTACCATCCTGAAGCCTGTGGCCAGTTTTGAGATTCCTGGCTTGATTTTTGGGTGAGGTGTGCCTGCTACAGACAATCTTAACTTCAATTGCAAAGAGCATTGGTGGGTTTCTGCACATATATAACCCAAGCCAGGATCTCTCAATTCCCATCCTTTTTAGCAGTGCCACTCCCATTATCATCCTGAACTCAGTGGCCAATCTTCAAATGCCTAAGTTTATTTCCTGATGAGCTGGGCTTTACAGAGACAATGATGACACCCAAAGACAAAAGTGGGGTAGGGTGGAGTGGGGTGAATGTTTTGGACAATTACATTGGCCAGAAAGTTGTATTCACTTCATGCTTGGCACTACAATTCCCAGTGCTTTATATACCTGTCCATGTTATAATTCCAGGTAGGTTCTCTATTTAAATCTTTTTAGACCTGGCACGCATCACACATCGGGCACACTGAACTGTAAGCATGTTGTGAGGTCCCCTTTTACTTGCAGGTGAGGAACAGGGTACTTACTCAGGTCCAGGCCTATCGCCAGGATTTTGTGGCTTGTGGGGCAGGTTATGTTGGTAATTCATTTTCTACGCTCACAGCATCCCCTGCGAGAATGCAACACATCCCCAGCACTTTGAATTAGCACCAGAGCTTAAGAGCTCTCAAGCTGTCACCTGGAGATTGGCAACAATGGTTTCCTCCTCCTCAGGCCCCCCACCCTCAGCAGGCTTCATCCTTAAAATATCCTGGAAGTTTCCAACCTGGAGTTGGCAACCCTATGTCCTTTCCAGGCAACCATCAGCCTACCTTTATCTGCCTGTCTGTCTTCAGGTTTACATCCCCCCCCCCAAGACTCTGCCTAGGGAAAGGGCAGTCTTTCCCAGTAGTGGGAACCAAAGCAGCTGACATCATTCTTCTCTCCCCTGTGTGATCCTGTGAGGTATGTTAAGGTTGAAAGTCTGTGAACGGTCCATAATCCCCCAGGCAGCTTTTATAACATGAACCTGGGACCTGCACACCATCCTCTGAAGCGCTCTCAGGTAAATATCTGTGGCAGTAATGGGGTGACTGCTGGCACTTTTTCCTATCATTTTTTGCCTTGTGGTATTCTGCTTGTGGTGTGATCTGTCTTTTTTGTGGTGTGGCATGGTTGTGTTATTTGGTTTGTTTCTTTTGAAGGGGAAGTGATCTGTTGTAAATGAGGACATATTTTACCTCAGAATACACCAGGTCACATATGCGACTGACAGTTCCAACTATCTCACGGGGGAGGGGGAGTTTGAGATGTGGAATGGAGTGAAGTCATAAGAACATAAGAGACTCCAATGTTGGATCAGGCCAAAGGCCCATCCAGTCCAACTCTCTGTATCACACAGTGGCCAAAAATACCAGTGCCATCAGGAGGTCCACCAGTGGGGCCAGGACATTAGAAGTCCTCCTACTGTTGGCCCCCCCAAGCACCAAGAAGACAGAGCACCTCTTGCCCCAGAGCCCTTATCTATACCTTGTGGCTAATAGCCACTGATGGACCTCTGTTCCATATCTATATATCTAATAGCGAAGTCGCCCCCGTGCGTGCGGATACCTAAATCCGGATACCTAAATCCGCATCGGGGGGACCTGGGGAGGAGGGAGATTTTTGTGCACACTTGGGGCAGTCCGGGGGTGGTAGTGGAGGGTGGGGGGGAGAAAATGCCCAGCAAAATGGGGGGTTGGTGATCAGCATCCCCAGTACAATGTCATCACTTCTGGTGCAATCCAGAAGTGATGTCATCATGCCAGGTGACTCTATGGTTAAGCCTAGAGCTATACATGCATCACTTCCGAGTAATGGAGGGCCATCATTTCCAGTGATATAGAAGGTCAATGCAACTTTTTAGGAGCTGCTGTCAAACATGCCAGCATTGCCCTCATTGGTTTGATGTGGGCATCTCTAAAACCAACCATGGTAACCTGAGCCTGAATATGGAGAATTTCAGCCTTAAGTTTTTTGGCTACTGCAGCTGGGATGGTGTCCGATTCCTCTCCATTGTCCAATTCAAAAGAAACTGGTAGGCCTGTGACAGAAACTGGGCTGCAGAACGCATTAGAATGATCACTGTCCCCAGAACTCTGTTGACAGGCTTTCCAGCTCCAGGTTCAGAAACTAGGGTTGCCATGTTCCTCATGGAGATCAGTTGTAATTCCAGGAGATTGGCAGCCCCCACCTGGAGGCTGGCAACCCAAGCTGTTGGATACACAGCCTGTAAATAACATGCTTCTGCCCTTTTCTCGCTTTGCATTATTTTCCTGCAGCCTGCCTGGTTTTGCAGAACCATTTTTCATGGCGCATTCATAACAAATTGCTCCAGTCACTGGAAACTGCCTGGGGTTGGGTGCAGTTCACCTTTATCACTAATTCCCACTGCTTTTTTGGTTTGGAAAAAGTGCCTGTACTCATAAATAAGGTTGCACCAATTTCCACCAATTCCTCTATTAGGACTTGAGAGATCCCCCTTAAAAGATGCTGGTAGTCAGTACTGGTGAGTACCACCACAAAAAGCCCATGGCAATGCCTATGGCCATCCTAGGGTTGCCAAGTCAGAAACTTACTGGAGCGGGGGACTCCCGGCCGTCGTCTGGAGCGTGTGCGCACGCACTTTGCACGTGCATGCTGCATCCACGTCACCCGAAAGTGACATGGGTACGCTGGGCACGCTGGCGGTGGGGCCAGGACCATCCGAGGGAAAACCATAGAGTTTTCCCTCGGATGACCGTGGCCCCGCCCCCAGCATGCCCGGCGTACCCGGGTCACTTCCGGGTGACGTGCACGTGGGGGTCGAGTTCCCCCCGGGGCCCGATCCGCCGGCAGCGGGGAACAAGCCTCTAGGGCAGGGGTTTCCCCGCCCCCGGGGGGACTTGGCAATCCTGAAGCAGGGGACCAATTTTGAGGGTCCTAGCTTTATTTTCACATGACTTATGCCTGTCATAGATATCCTTAGCTTCCATTGCAAATAGCTTCAGGGGATAACCAATTCTGAGACTCCTAGCTTCATATTCTATGGAAACTGAAGTGTTATGCATGCCAACAACAGACAGACAGACGGACGGACAGATGGATCCTATATATACTGAAACCACTGAAACCTTGTGCAATGACTAGTACTAGTCAGCCTCTGATACTAAGAATAAGGGAATAAACAGGTGGATTCTTATTTTGGTAATCAATTTCCTTAATAAAATGTTTAGAACTTTCCATCCTGTTCATAATCAGAACCCAGTTTGAATACAGAATTGAATACAGAATTGAAGAAGAAAATGTGTCTGAATAGGAGATCATAGAAAATTTAAAAAGGGGTCTTAGAAAGAGGATGTTTGAGCATTCCATTCTCTTATACAGCATCCTAACATTTACAGCAAAACTATAAAGCTTTCAAAACCTATCTAGATACAAAGTGATAAAGATATTCAGCTGGGAAAACAGAAACAAAATTTGCTTTTAGTTTTATTAATATATTATCGTCTTGTAAAAACAGGACACCCACCTGTGTTTGTGTTTCTGTATAAACAGGAGCCTCTTAGATTTCAGCTCAGCAGCAGGGGAGACAGGGGAGTTACAAGACAGCAGGAGCCAACCAGAGAGAAGAGCTCCCAGTCTATAAAACCAGGACCCAGGCAGACACTGTTCACAGCCCGGGGAATCATCTGCATTCTGATTTAGCTACTACAACCCTACTGAAAAGAGATCCAGCTGAATGGATTTGGGATTGATTTTTGTTTCCATTTACTTTTTAGAAGATCAAATCTGTGCCTTGCTACTGCATTTGTGGGAGAAGTTTATACGGTACTTTTAACAAGAAGCTTTCAAAATTAATAATAGGGGTGATCAGAAGAGATGGATGGATTTTGAGCTCATCCTGAGAGGGTAAGGAGCCAGCAATCGGGGAGGGTGTGGAGGGGAAAGAGAGCTTACATCGTTCCTAGAGGTAGGTAGTTTATCCCCATAGGAAGAAGGGTATGAAAATAGATACAGAAGAGAGGAGATGAAACTGCAAGAGATATTGTGTTTAGTGCATATGGACTAAAGAAGAGCTGCACCTCTCACGACAAATTGAAAAACGGATTTATAATTACTACTGTTGTCTGATTCTGATGTACAGAGAGAAATAATGGGGCCAAATGTTAAGTGGATGAAGAATTAAAGACAGAGCAGCTGAGTGATGGAGAAACAATCAGAGGTGTGAAGATCAATTGAGAAAGGTACTATTATTCTGACAAATTAATTTGAAACAATTTTGAGAAAGGAAAGGTGCTTCCCAGCCATCTAGAGTCTCTGCTTTCTGTTGCAGTACCTGCTTTGAGGAAACCACTAACCTTATTTGAATCCCACTCAATGGAGAGGAATAGCACCTACCATAATGGCCTGGTGGTTGGCTCTCTGCTAGAGAACACCAAAGAAGGAGATCCCAACCAGACTGTCCTCCACACCCGGGATGAAGAGCTTGCAAAGGCTGAGATTGGGGTCTTGGCTGCTATCTTGGTAGTGACCATGGTGGGAAACCTGGGGGTGCTGCTAGCCATGTACCGGCTGAGGAAGAAGATGACCCGCATGCATCTTTTCATCCTGCACCTCGGCCTGACCGACCTTGGGGTAGCACTCTTCCAGGTACTTCCCCAAATTATTTGGGAGGTGACTTACCGTTTCCAGGGGCCTGATCCTCTTTGCAGGGCTGTCAAATACCTGCAGGTGCTGAGCATGTTTGCCTCCACCTATATGCTCATTGCCATGACCCTAGATCGATACATGGCTGTGTGTCACCCGCTGCGCACCCTACAGCAGTCCAGCTACCAGGCTTACCTGATGATTGGGATGACTTGGTTGCTCAGTTGCTTGCTCAGCTTGCCACAGATCTTCATCTTTTCAATGCAGGAGGTAAGCCAAGGCTCTGGTGTGCTGGATTGTTGGGCAGATTTCAAATACTCTTGGGGAGCCAAGGCCTACATCACATGGATCACCTTATGTGTCTTTGTGCTGCCTGTGGCTATTCTGACCGTTTGCTACAGCCTCATCTGCCACAAGATCTGCAAGAATCTTCGAGGAAAGACTCAAAGTTGCCATTCCTGTGCTGCTGCTATTTCCCACACCACCACAGCTCAGAAGGTAGCAGGGTGCCATTCTGGTTCCCGGGTAAGCAGCGTGCACACCATCTCACGTGCAAAGATCCGCACCGTGAAGATGACCTTTGTCATAGTCCTGGCTTACGTTGCCTGCTGGGCACCCTTCTTCAGTGTGCAGATGTGGTCAGTGTGGGACAAGAATGCACCAAATGATGGTGAGTGACTGAGTATGAAGGGCATCATGCTTCTGATGTAACTGTTTGTGACCAGGGCAGTTCCAAATGGACTAGTATAGCTTTTTCTCTCACATCCACCCTGGCAAAGAGAACAAACTCCTACATTCACACAATCAAGAAGACATTTTGTAGAGAACAGACATGCATCGACACACGTTTCAGAGATCTTCTGTCTCTCACATACAATCACAAATCAGTTCCTCCCTTGCACACAATCTAGCAGAAAGAAGTCATACACTAATTCACATCGGCCAAGAAAAAAAGTTACTTCAATACATATCTGCATCTCTCATACCATCCTAGCATAAAGCAATGCCTAGGCTGATCTTTCTCCCAAACACACATCCACAATATGCATTGTATTCCAGAAGTGATTGCATTGCTCTGGCACTGTATCTCCATCTAGCTTGCATCCAGGCAGAATTGATATGACAAGGGATTCTTGGGGAAGTGGTTTTCAGGCTATAGTTAATTGCTTTAGAAATAACTGCTCATTATTTTAATGTTGTTGCAAGATCCAAATATGCCTGAATTATGGCTTCAAAGTAAAATCATAAATCTCATAACGGCTACAGAAAAATTGTTGCAAAAATAATATCCATTGTGCTAATAGTAATACTATGAAGAAATATGATACCACTATAGGACAAGATGTTTTCATATTATTAATTGCCCCCTTTTAAATTTTTAACAGCACCTTGAATCAAGTTATTCTTAGATCTGTTATCTAGATTTTATATAGATTTGTGACCTGAAAATAGCAACTGATTTTAAGAGCATTTAAAAGAGGTTTCAGTACACCGAAAAGGTCATCATCCTTAACCAGAAGGAATAATAATAAAAAATTGTTATATGGTATTGGGGATAGAATAGCCAGGAGATTCGAAGATTGTCTGGCAGTCACAGGTTTTAACACTTTAGTGTTATGCACCACTAAGTGGTGAGCTAGTCTTGTTTTTAGGGGCTGAGAGAGCTCTGAAAGAACTGTGACTGAACCAAGGTTATGCAGCTGGCTTCCTGTGGAAGTGGGTAATTGAACCTGGTTCTCCAGATTAGAGTCTGCTGCTCTTAAACACAACACCAAACTGGCTCTCAACCAGAAGGATTCAAGTTGTAACCCAATTGGAGTGACTAGCCAATATCAGAAGTGTGATAGGCAGTGGGCTAGACCACTGGATTGGACCTTGAAAACTCAAGTTCTAGTTGCGCTTCAGGTAGAAATATATTGAAGGCCATTTTTGCACATCACATGCTGAAAAATGTGTGTATCTAGCAAGATGCAAAACCAATCCCAGCTACCTGCAATATGATACATGTACATGGATACATAGAGAGCCAGTTTGGTGGAGTGGTTAGGAGCACAGACTCTAATCTGGGAGAACAGTTTTTAATTCCCTACTTTTCCACATGCAGCCAGCTGGGTGACCTTGGGTCAGTTATAGGTTCTTTTAGAGCTGTTCTCTCAGAATCAGTTCTCAAAAGAGCTCTCTCAGCCCCACCTACCTCACAGGGTGTCTGTTGTGGGGAAGGGAGAGGAGATTGTAAGCCGCTCTGAGACTCCTTCGGGTAGTGAAGGGTGGGGTACAAAGCCAGCCTCTCCTCCTCCTCTGTGTGACTGCAGCACTTAGAGTGTTTACCAGAGCCCTTTCCCCCTACCCCGCCTACTGTTTGCACAGGCAGTACATTTCCCATTAGGCCTATGGGCAGTTTTTATGACCTCCTCTTTTATGAGCCACTATAACCTGCTTTGACCTCCTCTTATGTTTGGTCAGATTTAATGAGCTCCTGCCCTCACTTAACTTGACTGAGTATAGGAGGAAGGCAGAATGGGAATTCAGGAGGCACATACAACCTTCCCATTCCCTGGACTGCCCCATGCGCTGTCTGCACATGTACATGGAAGAAAGGGGAAGTGTGCATGCTTCTGCTGCCCCCTCATAGGGAATGATCATATCCATTATATTTTTAGGTGTACGCATAAAGTGTTTTATAGTTATAACTTATAAGCTTTATGGAAGAAGCTGCCCTGGGAGGCCTTAGGTGATTCACTTTCTTTGGTCCCCTACATGTACAAAGACTTTGTGATGCACCTGTGGGCTGCTGCTGAGACATAAGACAAATTAACATTTTAAAGTATTCCTCAAATGAAATGCACCATAGGAATTATTACTAACGAAGCCTGGTCACTCATCCAGGAATGCAGTGCTGCTGTACTTCAGATGTCCTGTCCTAATGGATTACTGTCCATTTTGGTTTTTCTGATGGGGAACTTCTGAGCATATGCCATGGAACCTTTAAGTGTGGTAAAGAATTCTGGAGCATGAACTAGGATGCACACAATTCATGCACAGCAGGGGATGACTGGAAGTCAAAAAACAGCCTTGCTGGGGATAAGAGGTCTCCCAACCCCAGTTTCCTGCAGGTGGCAGGAAAAAATAAATTAAAGATCGCCATTGGTGCAATGGAGTTACTTCAATTCTGGGGGAAACCCAGAAGTGACATCACACAGCTCAATGAATTGCCAGAAACTCTTTGGTAAAACCATAGAGTTTCTGCTGATTGCTAGAGTGATATGACATTTATGGGTTTCCCCTGGAAGTGACATAATGCTGTCATGCCAACAGCCCTCCTATGTCTCCACACCGTCATGTTCACTGGTTGCCAGCTGCTGGCTGATAACTCCAGTCCTATCCCCACAAAGGAGGGAGGGAAGAAGGGAAGGAGAAAGAACCAGCCAGCCAGCCAGCCTTGCACCTCTTGTGATTCAGCTGGGCATCACCCATAGCTCTGCTTGGCCCAGGAATAGCTATCTGCATGCTACACCCAGCTGGCTCAGGCCAGGAGCTGCTTTCCCCAGGCCAGGTGTGACTCACCGGGGCTGGGAGCTGCCTTCCCTGCACTGGGCACAGGTTGCTCAGGCTGGGAGCTGCCTTTCCCATTCCACACATAGCTCTTCTACCCTGGGCTGGAAAGATCCAGGGGGTGGGGAGGGCTAGGGTTGCCTGCCCCCAGTGGGTGTTTTCTGCCACTGCTGAACTGGCCAGTGGGGGGGGGAATGGTGCCAAAATGGGGGGATATTACTTCTGGAGCACAAAGGAAGTGATGTCAGCACATCATTGTGAGGGCCACCTCCACCTGGTAAGTGCCCCCTGCTGTCAGGGGAGACCTGGCAACCCTAGAGGGGGCAGGACATTGGCCCACTAGGAAATTCCCCTGTGGCTATAATGTCCAATCCACTACTGATGCAAAGCTCTAACCAAGCCTGTGGGGACTCATGGTCAATGCATGCAAACTGAGAGCATCGCCTAGCCCTATAATATAGCCAACACCTGCCCACATTTGTGCATTGCAGGCAGTGAGCAGACAAGCTGTTTTACAGGGAACCTTGTCCAATGGGATTGCCAACTTTTTCTTGGGAAATTCCTGGAGATTTATTTTGGGGGGAATAGCTGGGTAGGACGCAATTTAAGTAGGGGAGGGAATATGTGATGCCATAGTGTCCACTCTGTAAAGCTGCCATTTCCTGCTGTGGAACTGGGCTCTGTAGTCTGGAAATCAGTTGTAATTCCATGAGAACTGTAAACCCCATCTGAAGGCCAGTGAACCTGATTGTTCACCTGTAGTGATCTTTTCATTGAGAAACTCTTGCTAAATTTCCAAAAGCAAGTCAAGGTGCTCTGAACTGCAGTTTGAAAAACCAGAGTCTTAATGAAAGCTTGATGGGTGGGTTTGGGTAAGTCGCTGTCTCTCAGCCTAACCTACCTCACAGGACTGATGTGAGGATAAAATGGAGAAGAGAATAACATAAGCCACTTTGGGTCCCCATTAGGAAGAAAGGTGAGGTATAAATGAAGTAAATAAACAATGCTGAGTTAATATAATACTTGGCAAGTGGCAAACATTAGGGCTGCCTTCTTAGCAGCCAAGTGATGGCAGCTCTAGACAGGAGTGAGGGACCCCATTACAATAATTGGCATCCCCTGCAGATTTCAGCCTTCAGCATGCACACACACACACACACGCCACTCGGGTATCCTTGTCCTCACTTTGGACTGAATTAGCTGAAACGTCATTAATTCCTTTCTGTTTTAATACTGAAGAGCATAACAGATTACTGTTTCCTTGCAAAGTGCCCTCACCCAGGCAAACTCACTTGATGTGCATAAATCAGATAAAGAGAAGTACACTTAAATTCTATTGAAACTAATTCCAGCTAAGTGTAAAATTAAAAATCACTTCTCTAAAATATCATTTGGGACTGAAGCCTGTTTAATCTCCTAGGACAGCACTCCTGGGTATAATTTTGCTCCTGTTGAAGTCAATGGCAAAGCTCAGGCTAATATTTATTTCTGTTTCTCTCACATTTTATTCTACCCTTCATCCAAGGAGGTCAGAGTGGTGTACATGGTTCTTCCCTCCTCATTTTATCCTTACAAGAACCCTGTGAGGCAGATTAGACTGAGAGATGGTGATTGGCCCAAGACACACGAACGCTGCTTCCACACACTGGTGATTTTCCATGCCACCGTCATGCAAAGGTGCTTTGACTTTGACCTTCTGTTATTGCTGCCATGAATGCAAAAGCAGCAGCAGCAGCAGCAGCAATGCAGCCATCTGGCAGTTTCCCCCATTTTTTCCTCAGTCCCCTGGAACAACCATTCCTCACACTACCAGAGGACTTGGAAGGGAGGCTTTAATGAAAACAGAAACTGCTAAATCACCACCAGTACAATGATCTATTCCCATACTCTGCTATCTCCTCTGAATTACTGGTTCTGGTTTTAAGTGAGCCCCTAACACCTTTCACTGCTGAGATATAAAGGGCTCACCTTTCTTTTGATCATTCTAACATTATTGCACTGTAGCAATCCAGCAACTGCTGGTGCAAAGATCTCCAAAAAGTTCTCCAGTGCACAAGGGGAAATGGTGTCAGGTGTGTGTGTGTGTGCTGAGACAGAAGAAATGGTGCCAATGTGGGCTAGACCTTCAAAATGTGCAACTTCCTTTCCATACATCATGCAAAGGTGCTTTGACTTTGACCTTCCCAAAAATAATGTATCAAACAAGATATGGGAAAGATCATAGCAAAGCAGGAGAAAACCTGGAAAGTGGAAGATTAGGAAATGACAGTATGGGGATGCTCCAAAAAATTGTTTCTGCTTTTACTATTATTCCTATTAGTAGAGGACACTGATTCACTGATTGCAATCAAATCCACCAAAGAAATACAATAAAAATGATGTAGGCAGTGTATGAGACTGCTTCTAATTTTGTTTTCCCCTCCCTATAACCTTTCCAGACCTTTAAGACCAACAAAGTTTTATTTAAGATGTAAGCGTTCATGTGCAATTGGACTCAAACTTGGTTCCACTGCTTCAGACCAATACGGCTATCCACCTGAATCTATTTCCCAGATGCTGTGTAACTCCTGAAAGATATCCACATATTGGTAACTTATGGCAACTAACATATGCAGTTCTAGTATGACTAATATGATTAGCGACTACAGTGCTGATTACTATTTTGTCTGTAGTTAGCTGTTCTCTGATTAAATAAATCTTAAGCAGTTCATTGTGTGAGATTTAGTTTATTAATTATGAATTTAAAAACACTGCATACTGAACAAAACAACACTGACAAAAAATGCAATCTATCATTAAAATCTGCCTCTATCCTGAGGACTGAAAGGTAGCTAATGTAAAACCCTAACCCCCATCTTTAAAAAAGATTCCATAGGAGATCTGGGAAATTACAGGCTGATCAGACTAATGTTGATATCAGGTAAGTTGGTGGAATCCATTATTAAAGATAGAACTAGTAGGCACATTGATGAACAAAAACTATTGAGGAAGTATCAGCATGGATTCTGTAAGGGAAGAACTTGTCTCATTAACCTGTTAGAGTTCTTTGAGGGGATGAGTAAGCATGTGGACAAGGGTGACCCAAAAGAAGTTGTTTACCTAGACTTCCAGAAAGCTTTTGATAAAGTTCCTCATCAAAGGCTCATAAGTAAACTCAGTAGTTATGGAATAAGAGGACAAGTCCTCTTGTGGATTAAAAACTGGTTAACAGGAAACAGAGAGTGTGTATAAATGGGCAGTTTTCACAGTAAAGGGTGATAAGCAGTAGGGTACAGTAGGGCCCGGTACTAGAGCTGGTGCTTTTAACTTGTTCATTAATGATTTGGAGCTGGGAGTGAGCAGTGACATGGCTAAGTTTGTGGATGACACTAAGTTGTCCTGGGTGGTAAGAACCAGGGAGGATTCTGAGGTGCTCCAGAGGGATCTGTTGAGGCTGGGTGAGTGGGTGTCAACATAGCAAATGAGGTTCAACATGGGCAAGTGCAAAGTAATGCACATTGGAGCCAAGAATCCTAACTATAAATACATGTTGATGGGGTCTGAACAGGTGGAGACTGACCAAGAGACAGATCTTGGAGTCATAGTAGATAGTGCAGTGAGAATGTCAACTCAGTGTGCCACAACAATAAAAAAGGCAAATGCTATGCTGGGGATTACTAGGAAGGGAATTGAAAACACATCAGCCAGTATCATAATGCCCCTTTATAAATCAATGGTGTGGCCTCATTTGGAATATTGTGTACAGTTCTGGTCACCGTACCTCAAAAAAGATATAGCATTGGAAAAAGTGCCGAAAAGGGCAAGTAAAATGATTAAGGGGATGGAACACTTTCTCTGTGAAGAAAGTTTAAAGTGCTTGGGGCTCTTTAGCTTGGAGAAATGACAACAGAGGGGTGACATGATAAAGGTTTACAAAATTATGCATGGGACAGAGAAGGTAGAAAAAGAAGTACTTTTCTACCTTTCTCACAATACAAGAACTCATGGGCATCCAATGAAATTAATGAGCAGTAGGCTTAGAACAAATAAAAGGAAGTACTTCTTCACCCAAAGAGTAATTAACGTGTGTAATTCACTGCCATAAGAAGGGGTGGCTACAAGCATAGATTAATACAAGTATAGACTAATCAAGGGGGGATTAGATAAACATATGGAGGCCCATCAGTGGCTATTAGCCACAAGGTATAGATGGAATACCATGTCTAGGGCAGTGATGCTCTGTATTCTTGGTGCTTGAGGGGCAACAGTGGGAGGGCTTCTGAAGTTCTGGCCCTGCTGGTGGACTTCCTGATGGCACCTGGTTTTTGGGCGCTGTATGACATGGAGTGTAAGACTGGATGGGCCATTGGCCTGATCCAGCATGGCTTCTCTTGTGTTCTAATGTACTTCTGGAGAAAAATGTATTTTCAGTGAGTGAGATCCTCCAACTGACTTCCATTCACTGAAGAGCCCTTCCCTGAAGTAGTAAGCATTCCTTCAGAAAAGCAAAGCTCCTTATTCAGTGGGAGTCAGAGTACTGCATGGATACAAAAAGATTAAAATGAACTAGAATAAACTAGATTCAAACAAAACAGACATTGCAAATAAATTAGTTTTATTGGAATACTCCTGGTACCAAATTAGGCATGAGGATGCTAGGTTGCAACATGGAACATCTATATTTCAAACTGCAGCTAAATCCAGACAGAAGGCAGCTGTGGTTTAACCCTGGTCATCTACTCCCTCTCCTACCTGAAGTATTCAGGAGTGTTGCACAGTAAACTGCAGAGGATGGTGGATGAAAGGATGGGAAAGAAATGAGCCAGAAGAACCATGGCCAGACTGAAAGGTAATGACTTCTTGGCTGGCAGTAGAGTTGACATGAAAGGATAAAAAATAAAAATTCCAGTGATAGGCTCCATTAGTATAAGGATTAAGAATGGCTAATATAACTCATAGTTTACAGTGGTCTAAATAGAAAATATTTGTATGCGAGAAAAGAATGGGAGTTACATATGTGATCATCACCACAAGCGTACATCCATGTTTCAGGAAGCCACAACAGGTCAGGCTCACCAGTGCATATATATCCAGCTACAGTACATGTAGGGTATGTGACCCCTCCAAAAAAAAACCCCCCCCCACTTACCTGAGGGACCGCCTTTCCCCATACATACCCCAGAGAGCACTACAGTCGGGGTCACAACACCGTCTAACTACCCCAGGCCATAGAGATGCCAGGTTCTCTGCTTCCAGGGCCAGGGCATTTTCGGTGGTGGCTCCTACCTGGTCGAATGAGCTCCTGGAGGAGATCAGGGCCCTGCGGTACTTAGTACAGTTCCGCAGGGCCTGCAAGATGGAGCTCTTCCACCAGGCTTTCAATTAGGAGCCGCCCGCTACCACTACCACTACCATTACCATCTACCACTACTGTCACCAACTGCATGGTGGTGGGTTGGCCCTTTAGGAGATCGAGTCACAGCATCATGGGAGGTCGACGTATCACTAAAGCAGGGCCCTAGTATTGCATCTGTTTACACACCACCTCAAACTGAATGAAGAATGGCTATCACTACGAGCACTTTATAGTATTAACTGCATTTAAGTGTATGTAATGTAGGACTGTTTTATCTTGTTTTAATTGTTTTATCATGGCACATGGTGCCATTAACTGTGATCCACCCTGAGCCCGTCCGCGGGGAGGGTGGGATACAAATTTAATAAAAATAAATAAATAAATATTGATATGCACCTGAAAAAAAATTAACTGCCTCTCTTTGCCTCTGGTTTTCAGAGTCCAGCAATGTGAGTTTTACCATCACCATGTTGTTGGGCAGCCTCAGCAGCTGCTGCAACCCTTGGATTTACATGTTCTTCAGTGGACATTTCCTTCATGACATCCTACGCTATTTTTCCTGCTGTGGGAGCCTCCAGTCCAATCTCAAGAGGCAATTCTCCAACGGGAGCCTCTGCAGCCGGAAAACCACTATCTTGATACACACTCCCCAGAGCACCCTAGCTACTGCTGCTGGCATTGGGATCCAGATGCAGCTGGGAAGCCTGAAAGATATCTGCCAGCCTTATGACAATACAATGACTGAATCAGGAGTACTCTAGAAGTGATGGCTAACGGGTGGTGGCCACTGGCTGATGATTGTTGCATGCTTGTAATCTGAACCTCTGAATAGTTATGGTGGGCAAAAGAAAATGGAAGCCTTATCACATATAGGACTGAAGTAAGTCTCTCCACAAATAGTCCATTATTCAGAAGGTTTAGCTTTGAAAAACTGTCCACATGCAATTTCAACTGACAAGCTCTGCTGCCCAAATCAGGCCTATTCCATTTGCCTTTCAAAGCCCTGCTAGAAATGAGTTGATTAGAGTATAATGATGATTTTGTACAGGATAGCACTGCTGAATCCTGCCTCTTGACTTGTATCAGCCTCTAACTGCTATTGTATTACAAGGTCAGCATTAGGGATCTACCTTCGGTTCTCCTGTGGCAACCCCCCCCCCATTGTCTTTCATTAGGGCTTCCAGAATCAGATGGTTCCTGGGGCTTCAAACACTGGATAAAAAGTGACATTTTGCCAGCTACAGCTTCTCCTGTCACGGCAGCACTGTGATGAGAAAAATCTGCCTATGATGAAACTGTCCTTTTGGGGCAACATTTTAATGTATAAGAGCCATTAGATCTCACCCACCATTTCATTTGGAAATCACTACTAGCTTAGGGTATGATGACCCAGTCAAATATAAATATTTGGGAGCCTCACTGATTAAGGGCATGATTGTAAGCATGGGCTTAAAAGGAACACAGAAGCCACTCAGTTGTATCTCCTGGAATGCAGGAGATCTCTAACCCCACTGGTAAAATGCTAAATTATCTCTGTGTGCCAAAATCATAGGCAGCATCTCCCATTCACTTTACATTGCTAAAGCAAACATCCCTGGTATTTTGGCTGCTCAGATGCTTGCCTAGTCTGTCTTTCTCATTGGACCAGCCCTGGCTCTAAATTGATCTCTAGTCTAGAAGGAACAATTGTTTCACCACATTGAGAGAGCCCACTGAAGCTGTACAGTTGAGACATGTGTGATGGATCTTTTGAGGACGATGTGCTGAAACTGCAAGCATTGGAAAAAGAAATAACAAAGCCAAATAAACATAATTTGGAGTTCATTTAGCTCCAGTCAACACTGCTTGGAAGGAGAATTTTATGTGTCCTCTACAACTCATGAGCTTTGTGAATCAGAGATAGTTCAACAGCAGTTAAATCTGAGTAGAAAGGAGATAGCTGTAAACTCTTATTTGAAGAAGACTGGTCTTAGATACATTGTCTTATTCTCATATTGCTTATGTTCTGATACCTGTGAACTCAGGCTGAAAATACAAATTGATGAATTGGTGTCATTAATAATAACTTAACTCATTTTTCACACTTCAAGAATACAGACTGGCTTGGAGCCACCAGAGTGTTCCCATGAACAAAAGGATCTCCGCCCACAGAGGTTTTTATTGGTAATATAAAACTGTTCAGCCGTAATAGTATTGTAAATCTATGTCACATGATTCAAGCCATGCTTTTTCACACCATTGCCTAAGGAATATTTCTATGCTACCTACTTAAAGAAAATGATTTCTTCAGTTAATATCTGTAATACATTACCTGCACTGAGATACTATAAACAGTATGTTAATTTAGTAACTAATTGTTTGGCTAAAAGCAAAATGCATTATATATTTAAAAACAAAATCTCTAGTTTGGTTACAAGTGTAACATTGTCTGGTTTTGAAGTAAATAACTTGAAAATGCTACCTTAATTGATTCCAAGAGCTATTTCTAGAATGATAAAAATAATTCTCAATAATCTATTAATGTACATTTAGGCTTATTTTCTAGATGTCTACTACTTAGCATTTATTCAACTCGATTTTATGTTTATAGCATAGATATATCATTAGTAGTCTGCTCACTTAGTTTATTCATTTATTCAACTTACTTTTATGTTTATAGCCTAGATATATCATTAGTAGTCTGCTCATTTGGTGTTAAAAGACTGTCTTGTGACATCTTATGACCTGTGTAAGAATAAACTTTTTTGTGATTAAACTATTGGATAGTATTGCTTCATTTGGAAACTTGCCCAAGACTTTTTCAGAATCCAAAGACTGCTTTTTAGCAACTGGTAACTTCCAGTCTATACTATTTTATTTTTTGTTATTTATTTATGTTATTTATAGTCCACCTTTCTCACTGAGACTCAAGGTGGATTACACAGTGCAAGCAAATACGTGACATCCAATAAACAATGCAATAGGAGTTAGATTGCAGAAATCTGGAACCAAGCAGAAATCTGAACAGAGCTGAAATAAAGCATAAGCAATTAACATGATGTATTAAATTATGCAAAAATTACAAAGTAGGATCCTAGACAGCAACAGATAGTACACTCTATACACAGTGGTATAGTCCACAGTCCTTAACCCTTTACCCAAGCACCTTTCTGAACCCTTTTGTTACAGTGTAGCTAAATTGCCTATTAAAAATGCCTTTGAATAATTCAGCTTTGCATAGTTTGCAGAAAGCCAGGAGAGTGGGAACCTTCCTGACTTCCTCAGGCGGGCCATTCGATAAGGTAGGAGCCACAACAAGGAATGTAGGTGTTTGGGCAGTTGCTGATTTTGCCCATTTGCAGAAGGCCATGCTCAGATGAGTGAAGCTGTCATGGCAGACCACAGGGGGTGATGTAGTCCTGCAGCTATGAAAGACCAAGGCATTGAGGTCAGGGACTGATGGGTAGCCAACGGGATAGGTGCAGAATGGGTGTGATATCCATACTGTGGCTAGCTAACTGAGCTGTCACATTCTGCACCAACGAGAGTGTTCAAGCTGACTTCAAGGGGAAACCATGATAGCTGTTAGAACCAAGGTAAAGGTAAAGGTTCCCTTGCTTGAAAGCCAGTCGAATCCGACTCTAGGGTTGTGGTGCTCATCTCCGTTTCAAAGCCAAAGAGCCAGCGCTGTCCGAAGACGTTTCCGTGGCCATGTGGCCGACATGACTAAACACCAAGGTGCATGGAACGCTGTTACCTTTCCACTGAAGTGGTACCTATTTATCTACTTGCAATTTCTTGCTTTCGAACTGCTAGGTTGGCAGGAACTGGAACTAGAGATGGGAGCTCACTCCGTCATGCAGCACACTTGGGCCTAGAACTGCTGAACTACCGACCTTCCACAGCCTGCAGTTCAGTGTCTTAACCACTTGAGCCACCGCAGCTCCTAAGTCTATCCTACTAAGCATTATTTCAGATTTTTAATTTAACTGAAACCTGAATATATTTTAAAGCAATGTAATATTATCATAAATTCCATCAATGCTTCCAGGGGATTTTCTAACATTAATAATGCATAATCTGCAAAAAAGTTTAGTTTAATATCCCCCTTCCTTATAATATATCCATGTATCCAAAGACCCTAACCCTAAACCTAACTCCTAACCCAAACCCTAATATCCCTAACTCTAAAACTAATAAACCTAACCCTAACCTTAATAACCCTAACTGTAACCCTAATAAACCTAACCCTAACCATAACAACCCTAACTATAACCCTAATAATCCTAGTAATAATAATTTTTTTTATAAATTAATTTTTATTTGTTTTATCCAATGCTTTTACATTCCAAGTTTTTTAGCGTCTTACAATTTTTTCTCCCCTTCCAAATTTCTGCGGATTTCCCTTCCCAGGATGCCTCCTTGCGTAGGACTGCCGCGATGACTGACTGTATGAAATCAAACAGATAGCTGTGCCAGATTTCCACTGTCCACTTACTTTTATCCTTCCAGCCCCAAGCTATAGCTGCTTTCCCTGCCAATATCATAGCCTTAACTAGGGCTTGGTCTTCCTTATCCACACTTGAGTTTCCCATTGTGCTTGTCAGCATTAAATTGAAATCTATATTTAAATTTATTTTAGCTACCTTCCTTATAGCTTTAGTAATTTCCAACCAAAATATCCTTACTTCACTACACTCCCACCACATGTGTGCATACCAGCCTTTAGATTGCCTACAGTGCCAGCAAAGTGAACTTGATCCTGGGAACATGTTAGCCAGTTGAGCCGGTGTCTTATACAATTTCGTGAGAAATTTATATTCCAATTCTTTGAATCTAAATACCTTAATTTTGTCTATTCCTCTCATAATTTTACCTGCCATCCTCTCTGTTATCCTTCCTTCTCTACTCCAAACTTTTTGTAAAAATTCTATCATTTTATCTTTATCCTAGTAATAATAATAAACCAAAACCTAGTAACCCTAACCCTAACTGTAATAACTTTAACCCTAACCCTAATAATCCTAACCCTAACAATCCTAACCCTAACGCTAACAACCCTAACCCTAACAATCCTAACCTTAACCCTAATACCCCTAACCCATATAATCTTAACCCTATCCCTAAAAATCCTAACCCTAATAACCGTAAACCTAACAATCACAACCCTAACCCTAATAACCCTAACACTAACCCAAATAAATCTAACCCTAACCCTTGTAACCCTAACCCTGACTGTAATAACCCAAACCATAATAATCCTAAACCTCACCAGAGTAACGATAACCCTAAACCTAATAACCCTAACCGTAATAACCCTAACCCTAATAACACTAACCCTAAACATTATAACCCTAAGCCTAACCCTAACCATAATAACCCTAAACCAAACAATCCTAACCCTAACACTAATAACCCTAATCCTAGCCCTAATAATCCTAACCCTGGTAACCCTAATCCTAACAACCCTAATCTTAACCCTAATAATCCTAACCCTAACCATAACAACCCTAACCATAACCCTAATAACCCTAGCCCTAACCCTAATAACACTAACCCTAGTAACACTCTACCTAACCCAAATAACCCTAATCCTAAAAAACCCTAACCATATTAATCCTAACCCTAGTAACCCTAACCTTAATAACCCTAACCATAACAACCCTAACCCTAAAAATCCTAACCCAAACCATAATACCCCAAACCCTAATAACCTGAACCCTAATAACCCTACTCCTAACCCTAATAACCCTAACCCTAAAAATCCTAACACTAACCCTAAACCTCATAACCCAAACCCTAATAACCCTAACCCTAATAACCATAACCTTAATCCTAATAAACCTAACTCTAACCCTAGTAACACTAACCCTAACTTTAATAACCCTAATAAACCTAAACCTAACCCTAACAACCCTAAAACTAACCTTAGTAACCATAACGCTAATAACCCTAACCCTAGTAACCCTAACCCTAATAACCCTAACTCTAACAACCCTAATCCTAAAACTAACCCAAACCCTAATAACACTAACTGTAATAACCCTAAACCAAAACCTAATAACCCTAACCCTAATAAAACTAACACTAACAATCCTATCCCTAACCCTAATAATCCTAACCCTAATAACTCGAATGCTAATAACCCTAACTCTAACACTCCTAACCCTAAACCTAATAATCTTAACTCTAACCCTAATAATCTAACCCTAATAATCCTAACCCTAACCCTAGTAACCCAGAGGCATCCGCTTGAGTGTGGGTTGCCTCAGGGGGCTGTGCTTTCCCCGATGCTGTTTAACATATATATGCGCCCCCTCGCCCAGATTGTCCGGAGGTATGGGCTGGGATGTCATCAATACGCAGATGACACCCAGCTCTATTTGATGTTGGGCGGCCGGTCAGATTCCAACCCGGAAGATCTGCACTGGGCTTTACAAGCTGTGGCTGGGTGGCTCAGGCTGAGCAGGCTGAAGTTAAACCCAGTGAAGACAGAGGTCCTGTGCTTGAGTCGGACTGGATTGGGGTTAGGGCTCCCACTCCCGACCTTCAACGGGGCACCCCTGGTGCCAGCTTTGGAGGTTAGGAGCTTGGGAGTGCTCCTGGACCCTACCTTAACGATGGAGGCCCAGGTGGCGGCCACTGCCAGATCAGCCTTTTATCATCTTCGGCTGATACGGCAGTTGGTTCCTTTCCTTGACCGCAATGACCTAGCTACAGTGATCCATGTGATGGTCACCTCGAAGCTAGACTACTGCAACACTCTCTACATGGGGCTGCCTTTGTCGCAGATCCGGAAGCTACAGCTGGTGCAGAATGCTGCGGCCAGGTTGTTGGTGGGCGTCTCGGGCTGGGAGCACACCCAACCTGTGCTGAAAGCGCTGCACTGGCTGCCTATAGCATACTGGATTCACTTCAAAGTGCAGGTGCTTACATTTAAAGCCCTACATGGCCAGGGTCTGACTTACCTGAGGGACCGCATTTCCCCATATATTCCCCAAAGAGCACTTCAGTCGAGGTCACAACACCGGCTGGTGACCCGGGCCCTAAGGAGGCCAAGCTTGTGGCAACAAGGGCCAGGTCTTTCTCAGTGGTGGCTCCTACCTGGTGGAATGAGCTCCCGGAGGAGATCAGGGCCCTGCGGGACCTTGTGCAGTTCCACAGGGCCTGCAAGATGGAGCTCTTCCACCAGGCTTATGAGTAGGAGCCGCCATGGCCACTTACATGACTGCTCCTTTATAGAGAGAGACCGCTGGGGGGGTTGGGCAACATCTTTCCATTACCCCAGCCTTCTCCCCCTGCTACGCAAGATGTTAGGAGTCTATATGTGCATCAGTAGAATTGATTTTAATCTGTTTTGATTTTGTATTATGTAATTTTGTATACTGTATGCACTTAGTGCCCTATGTGAGCCGCCCGGAACCCGTTCGCAGGCTTGTAACCCCAACCCGAATAATCCTAACCCTACCCCCAATAATCCTAAATTTAACCCTAACAACCCTACCACTAACCCTAGTAAACCTAACCCTAACAGCCCTAAAAACCCTAACCCTAATAAACATAACTCTAACCCTAATAACACTAACCCTATTAACGCTAACAACCCTAATCCTAACCCTAAAAACCCTAACCCTAACAATCCTAACCATAACCCTAATAATCCTATCTCTAATAACCCTAACCATGAGTGTAATAACCCTAACCCTAATAACCCTGAAACTAACCTTAATAACTATAACTCTAACACTCCTAACCCTAACCCAAACACTCCTAACCCAAAACCCTAAAAATCCTAACCCTAACCCTACTAATGCTAACCCAAATCGTAACAACTATAATCTAATCCTAAACCAAACCCTAGTAACCCTAACCCGAACAGTAATAACCCTAACCCTAATAACCCTAACCCTAACAATCCTAACCCTAACCCTAATAACCCCAACCCTAACAAACCTAATCCTACTGCTAATAACCCTAACCCTAATAACCCTTACTCTAACCCTAATAACCCTAACCCAAAAACTAAAAAACCTAACCCTAATAACCCTAAAAATTAACCCTAACGCTAATAGCCCTAACGATAACAAACTTAATTCTAATTCTAATTACCCTAACCCAAATAAACCTAACCCTAACCCTAATAACCCTAACAATCCTAACCCAACCCTAATAACCCTAATTCTAATGCTAATAACCCTAACCCTAATAATCCTAACCCTAACAAACCTAACCCTAACCCTAATAACCCTAACCCTAATATCCCTAACACTAAATATCCTAACCCTAAAACTGATAACCCTAACCCTTACCATAATAATCCTAAACCTAACTGTAATAACCCTAACCCTAATAACCCTAAACCTAACCCTAGTAACCCTAACGCTAACTGAAATAACCCTGACCCTAATAATCCTAACTCTAACCCTAGTAACCCTAACCCTAACTGTAGTAACCCTAACCCTAATAATCCTAACCCTAACAACACTAACCCTAACCCTGGCAATCCTAACCCTAACCCTAACCCTTATAACCCTAACCCTACAACCCTAACCATAACTGTAATAACCCTAACCCTAACAATCTTAAACCTAACCGTAATAACTCTAACCCTAATAATCCAAACCCTAAACCTAATAACCCTAACTTTAACCCTAATAACCCTAACCCCAATAACCCTAACCCTACTAACCCTAATCCTAATTCTAACAATCCTAACCCTAACCCTAATAACCCTAATTCTAATAATCCTAACCCTAACCCTAGTATCCCTAACCCTAAAAACCCTAAACCTAACCCTAATAACCCGAATCCTAATAATCCTAAAACTAACCCTAACCCTAATAACCTTAACCCTAACAACCCTAACCCTAACAACTCTAATCCTAACCATAATAACCCTAACCCTTACCCTAGAAATCCTAACCCTAACAAGCCTAACCCTAACCCTAATAACCCGAATCCTAATAATCCTAAAACTAACCCTAACCCCCCTAACCCTAACTGTAATAACCCTAACCCTATCAAATCTGATCCTAACCATAATAACCCTAACCCTAACAGTCCTAACCCTAATAATCCTAATCCCAACCCTAATAACCCTAATCATAACAACCCTAACCCTAATAACCCTAACCCTAATAATCCTAAACCTATCCCTAACCACCCTAACCCTAATAACCCTAACCCTAATAACCCTAACCCTAACCCTAATAGCCCTAATCCTAACAGCCTTCCCCTAATCCAAATAACCCTTACCCTAATAATCCTAAACGTAACCCTAACAGCCCTAACCCTAGTAACACTATCCCTAACCCCAATAACCTTAACCCTAGTTACCCTAACCCTAATAACCCTAATACTAACAGTCCTAACCCTAACTCATAACCCTAACCCATACCCTAATAATCCTAACCCTAACACTAATAACCCTAACCCTAACTGTAATAACCCTGATACCCCTGATAACCCTAATAACCCTAACCCTAATAACCCTATGCCTAACCCTAATAACCACAACTATAGTAACCCTAACCCTAATAACCTTCACTTTAACCCTAACCCTAACAATCCTAACCCTAACCCTAATAACCCGAATCCTAATAATCCTAATCCTTAACCTTGTAACCCGAATCCTAATAATCCTAACCCTTAACCTTGTAACCCTATGCCTAAAAACCCTAACCCTTGTAACCCTAACCATAATAAACCTAACCCTAATAACCTTAACTTTAACCCTAATAACCATAACCCTAATAACCCTAACCCTAACAATCCTAACTCTAATAACCAGAATCCTAATAATCCTAACCCTTAACCCTGTAAGCCTAAACCTAAAAACCCTAACCCTAACCCTAAACCTAACAATCCTAACCCTATCCCTAATAGCACTAACCCTAACCCAAATAACCCTAACTGTAATAACCCTAACTCTAACAATCGTAGCCATAACTGTAATAACCCTACGCCTAATAATCCTAATCCTAACCCTAACCATAATAACCGTAACCCTAATGCTAATAATCCTAACCCTAACCCTAGTAACCCTAACCCTAATCCTAGTAACCCTAACCCTAACTCTAATAACCCTAACAGCCCTAATAACCCTAACCCTAACAACCCTAACTCTAATAACCCTAACCCTAACAACCCTAACTCTAATAACCCTAACCCTAATAACCCTAGCCCTAGTAATCCTAACCCTAATAATCCTAACTCTAACCCTAATAACCCTATTGTGCTTTGGACCAGGAAACAGTATATGTCCACTCAAAAGGGAGAGTCCACTGAACTTGGGGGTGTATATAGTGTGGCGGTCCAGACCTCATTTTGGGTGCAGAGGGCCCTTTATTCAAATCTTCTTTGAAATACAGGCCTCTGGGAGGCACTCCGAATAGAAGCTCGTGGCATCAGAACCAGTGTTTGGACCAGGCATTACTGTATGTCCTCTTGCAGGGGACAGTCTCCAGAGTGTGGTGATATGTCAGTTGGGGTGGTCCAAAGATTGTTATGGGGTGCAGCCAGGCCCCACTGTTTGCCTGTGTGACTTCCCTGGGGGCACCTCACTTTGGACCAGCTGGCACAAGAACCACCCTTTGGACCAGGACACAGCATATGTCCCCTTAAAGGAGAGAGTTCACTGAACATGGAGGTGTATGACATGTGGCAGTCCAAACCTTATTCCAGGATGCAGTGGGCAAACAGTCAAGGTCTCTTGGGGGCAAGTGAAATAGAAGGCTGTGGCTCCAGAACCAGTATTTGGACCGGGCTCCACTGCATGTCATCTTGCAGGGGACAGTCTCCAGAGCATGGTGATATGTCATTTGGGGTGGTCAAAAGATTGTTTTGGGGGTGCAGCTTGGCCCCAGTGACTGCCTGTGTGATTGTCCTGGGGGCACCACACTTTGGAGCAGCTGGCACCAGAACTGCACTTTGGACCAGGACACAGCATATGTCCCCTCGAAGGGGAGAGTTCACTGAACATGGGGGGGGGTGTTATGTTTGGGTGTCCAAATCTTATTTTGGGGTTCAGAGCTTTCAAACTCTCCTCAGGTTTTTTGGGATGAATTCATTAATAAGACGCGAATAAGGAACGAATAAGGAACTGGGAATAAGGAACCAACTTCAGCCTCGTTAATACTCGTAGGTTTCAGAGATTGATGGCTGTGTGGGAAGATTGCTTTTCAATCCAGTTTTTGCACTTTGCAATACATGTGTGATTTCGGTCAAAGTCTATAGCATAGAAATATTTTGAAGTAGCAGTTAGTAGCAGTTTTTAAGAAGCAATAGCAGTGAATTTAATTGAATGACAATTCTGTGAAAGGAAATTTGGGCCATAGAACCCACTATGATGGGAAGAGGTCATGAATATTACAGGAGATAACTGGTTCTTAAAAGGCTGTAATCTTCTATCGTTGAGCCATCACCTTATTGCCTGCAATCTCCGTTAACTCTCAACATCATTGCTTTCCTGTGCAGTCTGTTAAAAATCCAATTATCAGACACGCAGGACTGTTACAGCATCTAATGCCTGACTTTTTAAAAAAGAAGGTCTTAGGATGAATTCTTGTTGAGATGCTGCTGATACTGCAAAGTTTCACTAGAAGAAACTGTGCATCTCTTTATACAGTCTTGTTAAAAGACAGTTAGCCAGAAGTGAGAAGCAGAGGTGCAAATTCTGAAATTGCAAGATGTGCTATAAAATGTTTTTAGGTGCAGGAGTTAAGATGACCATTTAGGGTTACCTGATCACATAGGAAGGCTGACTCCTATGCCATTAATAAGTGTAAGGGAGAGAAATCTTTGGCACCACTTGGTACAACTTCCCTCCAGAGGTCATTTCGGGGGGGAACGCAGGGGAACGCAGTTCCCCCGGGTGAGGTGCAGGGGGGTGGGGCACATGATGAAGCCCCGCCCCTGCTTCCGGCCACCCCGCTTCCAGCCCTCATTCAGCCAGGAGGAGGCAGGAGAAGAGGGAGGGTAAGTTGCTTCCTCCCCGCCTCTCCCCGCCCCTGCCTGCCTGGGGCCAGGGAGGGCCTTGGCGAGGCTTCCTTGCACTCCCGCTGGCCTTGCAGGTCCACCGCCGGGCCCCTGATGTCAGGGGTGTGTGGCATATTCTAATAAGTTATGCTAATGAGTTCCCCTAGCTCTTTTTCTACGAAATGACCCCTGCCCTTTACAAAAGCAGTGAGAAGTTGTACCAAGTGGAATCTAATGGTTATATAACGGCATGGGAGACAGTGATCATCTGGTAATTTTACAGGAGCAGCAGCTCAGTTTATTGGGCAGAGGAAAATGGTTTGTTACACGGTTCTACAAATCTCTGCATTTTTCTAGGCTTGATTCATAAAACCATTTTGCTCACATTTGACCAACTGTGGTTGTCTGAATCATTTGAAATGAACATGAAAGGCAGTTTTTACATTTGGATAGTCTGTATAAAATAATAATTGATACTTTCCCCCCTGAATTGGAGCTCTACTGTTTTTACTGCTACCAGAAGTTTTCCAACAGACTAACTGAAGTTTTACCTTCAAAATTCAAAAGATTGAACACCATAATTTAGAGGGCAAACCCTAAAGGAAGCCCTTGTGAGGGCAGAAAGGCAGGATATAAATTTTGTAGAATAAAATAAAATAAAGCCATTCTGAAAACTGCTTGGATGGCACCTAAGCCCCTACACCACTGTAACATGCAAGTACACCAGTTTAACACAGAGATATGGCAGTGGGGCTCAGAAATAACACCAACATATTGGGAGATGCCCTATAGCTCTCTGCTAATAGGTAAAGGTAAAGGTTCCCTTGCTTGAAAGCCAGTCGAGTCCGACTCTAGGGTTGCGGTGCTCATCTCCGTTTCAAAGCCGAAGAGCCAGCGGTGTCCGAAGACCTTTCCGTGGTCATGTGGCCGGCATGACTAAACACCAAGGCACATGGAACGCTGTTACCTTCCCACCGAAGTGGTACCTATTTATCTACTTGCAACTTCTTGCTTTCGAACTGCTAGGTTGGCAGGAGCTGGAACTAGAGATGGGAGCTCACTCCGTCATGCGGCACCTGGGTCTCGAACCACTGAACTACTGACCTTCCACAGCCTGCAGTTCAGTGTCTTAACCACTTGAGCCACCGCAGCTCCTTCTCTGCTAATAGGGATGGCCTATTCGTGGTTTATGAAGTTAAGTTTGTGGCAGCTTTTAGCACTGCTTTTAGTACTGTTCGTGGCATTTCATGAATGGGGGCAGAGTGGTGTTGATCAATTAAACTGTTTATAAAACTCCAAGGCAACCAGGGGGGAGGTTGGAATTTTCCAGCCTTGGAAACACCAATAGGAGCCCTCTGAAGTTTAACAGTCACTGCTGGCTGCCAGTCACAGAGTTCCCATTCTGCTCTATGGGGTCAGAATGCTATATATTCAGTTGACTCCCCTCCTACCCTTTCCTGTGCTAGCTGGTAAGAGAGACGCACAGAGCTTGTTAAAAGCAGAGCACATTCCTTGGTTTGGAAACATTTCTGCACCTGGTCTGTCTTCCAGAACCTTCTTATGGAGACTTGGTGGTGTGTTTCCATCCCTGTGCAAAGTAGAAGAATACACCCAGGCTGATGATGTGGTGTGCTCTGGACCTGGGTGGGGGGGGGGGGGCTGTGAGAGTTGTGGGAATGCTTCCCTTCCTTGTGGTGTCTGGCTGGGGTGTCTGCCAAGCTGCCCTGGGGTTATTTTGGGGAGCCCCATCTTCTTCACCCAAAGAGTGATTAACACATGGAATTCACTGCCACAGGAAGTGGTGGTGCCTACAAGCATGGATGGCTTCAAAAGGGAATTAGATAGGCATATGGAGCAGAGGTCCATCAGTGGCTATTAGCCACAAGGTATAGATAGGGACTCTGGGGCAAGTGATGCTCTGTCTTCTTGGTGCTTGGGGGTGGGGGGTCAACAGTGGGAGGGCTTCTAATGTCCTGGCCCCACTGGTGGACCTCCTGATGGCACCTGGTATTTCTGGCCACTGTGTGATACAGAGTGTTGGACTGGATGGGCCTTTGGCCTGATCGAACATTGACGTCTCTTATGTTCTTATGTTCTTATGAAACTCTGGGGATGCCTGGTCATTCTTTCTGTCCTTCAGGGCCTGCCTTTGGAGACTTGGGGCCCTCCTGCAAGCATAGGGAGGATGCTTGCCTTGTTTCCAGTATCTGCTGGGGGGGGGGGCTGCCTAGGTGAAGTTTCTCTGTGAGTCTGGCATCACTGGCTTGTTTTTGAGTCAGTCCGTAGAATCCTGGCTGTAACTGCAGCTGTCTTTTACAGGGAAAGCTCTGGGATTGGAGACCCCTTTTTTGTGGTCCTTAACCAAGACCCCAGAAATGTAATCTACCCCCCAACTTGGGGAGATTGTAGAGAGGTGGAGAGCAGGGTAAGGTTGGTTGGTTGGTGTGTGTAGCTTCCAGGGGGTCCATTCTATACACTTTTGAACCTGTGCCTGACATTTTCCCCAAAAGCACTTTCCTGGCTTGACCTTAGCCCTGTTGGGTTTGCAATGCCACAGTGGCATCATTACTGCTGGGCTTGCAAAAATGCCCCCCACACCTTCAGTTTCTACTGCAGAGTCTCAGGGATTTTGATTCTGTTCTGTGGGGCTTCTATTGCCCTTAATTTTTTTTACTTTTTTCTCCATTGGAAACGATGGAGGATGGGGGCACCTTCTTTGGTGGGGCCACAACTTGGATCCTGTAATCCAATTTGCACATAACTTAGAGGGCACGTAAAGGAGAGTCAGCTGGAGGTCTTCTGTGAGTTTGGTGTCTCTAGTTTGCACAGAATCCATTCTATACACTCCTGAACCTCCTGAACCTGCACCTGTCATCTCCCCAGAAAGCAATTTCCTGGGGGCACCTTCCTTGGGGGGCTGTAACTCAGACCCCATAAATCCAATCATCACCAAACTTGGAGGGCAGGTATAGTTGAGGCAGCCAAAGATCCCCTGTGAGTTTGGTATCTCTAGCATGCCATCCTAAGCCCTGTATCTATAAAACATTGGATGGTAACTTAGTTCCATGCTGGTATAATAATGAGATACTCTGACACTGAAATACCCTGGTGCCAACTGTCTTGGGCATTCTATGAAGGCTGCCTCTGCCAAGTGAGTTGTGGAATCTGAGCCATACAATGTGCCAAATGGGTGCCGGGTGGCCTTCCCAAATTCTGTGTTAAACCTGTCCATAGGGCAATATGGCAACTCTAATGTTGGTTGAAGATACAATGTCCCCCAGTTCATAACCCTTTCCCAATTTCAGCAATAGCTTCATTCACAATGAAACACTGCTTTTTTCAATGGCAGACATGTTTTAACAAAAGGCCAGATGTTCTGGCTCAGAACTTTGAGACACAAGGACAGAGACTTGTAAAGTTGGCTATTTCTTCATTCTAGCAATAGTAGCTGATCAGTCTGCTCTTGAATAACAGTCCAAAATCAGGAAAGGGAGTATCCAAAAGGGATCTAAGGGACAGTACTGTCTGTCGCTGTATTTGGTGCCCACAGAATTTCAAACAATATTACATTCTGGATATGACACCACAGCTGGCATTTCCAAACCATCTCCTGGCTCTGTGTAAAAGGCAATAAGCATGTATTCCAGGAGGAAAAAAATGAAATCCGCTATGAAGGTCTAGCTTGTGTTTGAGGGAAAGCTTAAGGCCATCTGAGAGAGAAAGGGGGTGACATTTAATTTTGTAGTCAGTTGAGCTCCAAGACAAACAACAAAGGTCCAGGCTTTAAATTGTTTTATTTTGATGACGTGATTTACAATTTCAGGTTTATTGTGGGCTACAGTATAAATTGGGGTGTTTTGTTTTGTTTCTAGCTCGAACTACATCTGTTGGTAAGAAAGAGCCAATATGAAATATTATGAGAACCTTCAAACAAGTGTTTTTACAGCACTGGCCTCTTCCAAGAAAAAGCCATCTTGTTTTCTACAAGCTGTCCTGCAAACAATCCAGCTATGCTTATTCCTGTCAGAAACAGAGGGTCCTTTTGCCCTGTAAGGTTCGTCTGAAGAACAGCCTCCTACTAGGAGTCTCCTCTCCTAGGTATTACTCTTGTGTCTGCCCCTAATTTCAGTGGATAAGCAGTTCCTACCCCCCCCCCCCACACACCTTTGGATTTGGAGTTGAAGACAGTCTCCACAGAGCTACTATTTCATCATCTAATTGGTCAGTACATACATATTTAGCAGCCAGCCACCAACCATTGAGCAATATTTTGTGTGAAAGACAGGCCTTAATACTATTTCCTTATGTTCCTTTTGGGCAAGTATTTTATTAATTTATCACATTTAGGTTCTGCCTTTCGTTATGGAACTCAAAGTGGTATATATAGTATTCTGAGAAAGTTTCCTGTTCAAGCCCTCACCAGACCCTGGAGTGGATCCAGCCCAAATTTTCCATTTGCAGTAGAGTTTTTTTACAAATTGAAATTCAAAAAAAGACTGAGTTAGCCACTTGCACCGTCAAATGTATTGTATTCCCACTTGCATTTCTGCATGCACAAGATCTTGTGCAACCAATTTCTGGGCACTTTGATATAAGGTAGAAAAGTGCTTGGTAAGATTGCGAGGTCTCAAGTTCTGACCCTGAAACTCAGGTTCTAGGATTCAGAGAATGTGTATCAAAGAATAAGTATCAGAATTGTTGAAAACTCAGGGCTCTCAGCTAGCCCACACCTTTGATGGTTTCTTCTTGGATTTCTCTTCAAGATTCCTGGTGTTAACTACTGCACACATAAACCGGAAATGGGAGGCAGTTATCTAGAACTCTCAGCTACATTTTGTGTTTAGCATATAGTTTATTTCCTGCAAACCCACATGATTGTGACTACACATATTCACAGATAATGTATGATACAATTCCTAATGGTATGTGTATTCAGGTCAAGAATACCTTCATCAATCAATCAATCAATAAACCTTTAATAGCATATACAGCATTAAATTCAGAAACAGAAGATGACACAGTCAACTAAAAAACTGAAATAATTAAAAAATCATAAAACAGAGTTTCCCAAATTTTTCACTCTTATCACATCGACTAAAAAATTAGCCACTGCCACTGTAATCTCTGCTGTTGTATCATTCAATAGAATTTGACATTTTCTTTCATTAGAAAGGTGATATTTACCATGCAACCAAGAGTTTAACCATTTTTCCCTAGCAGATACCTGCAACGAACAGTCTAGCAGTATGTGATCAATTGAATCAAGAGAGCTTGAACCACAGTCACATCTCCATTCGTACTTAGGAATATTATGAAACCTACCATACAGTAGTTTTGATGGGAAGGCATTTACTCGAGCAAGGGAAAAAGCTCTTCGATGGCTAGGGCTATCCAAATTATACAAATACTGGGGAATACATCCACCACCCCCTATAGAGGAAAGCCTGAACACCAGGTCGTGACATCATCAAATGTAGTCATAACAGTCCCTGAACTCTGCAGTTGCCAGCTACTTTCACAAGTGTTTTAACTTGCAGTTTCTCGTGTACTCAACAAGATATTCTCTTGATTTTTTCACTGCAGTATTCCAGATTCTTCACCCTAGCTTACAGTGTTACTGAGTTCAGTTTCCCTTGCATATTTGAGTGTATGTTTCGTATAATTTACAAGCATATAATAGGAGAAAGTGGTGGATGTCTGTGGTATGATGGAAAGAACAAAACAATAACAATGAAACCACTGTTCTGCTAAAATACTAATTTACTGTGATCTGTTAGATCACCACTGCAGAACGGTTGTGAAAAGAACAGGTTCATGTGGTTTAGTAAAACAGCAGACCTAAAACAAACTGAATTAGCAAAGCTAATCTTAATATGAAGATTCTCTTGAGGAATCGACCCACCACATCCAGATTCCTCCAAAAGCAAGCAAGATGAATCCTCTTCCATCCGAGAAAATAAAAACGGCCACTGTGCAAAACAAAAAACAAAAAACCCCAAACCAACTCCAGAAAGCCTCCCTCGTCTCTCTTTTGCGAAGACCAGGGGGAGGGGGGGAAGGGAGAGGAAAGGGAAGCTGAGAATCGACCCACCAGATTCCTCCAAAGGCAAGCAAGATGAACCCTCTTCCATCCGAGAAAATAAAAACGGCCACTGTGCAAAAACTCCAGAAAGCCTCCCTCATTTTTGCAAAGAGAAAACCAGCCAGGGAGAAAGAGACCAGCGTCGTCTTCTGCTCTAGTCAGCCACACAGGGAATGTTATGACTACTCGGGTCGCCATTACTGTGACATCAGGACCTGGTGTTCAGGCTTTCCAATATAGGGGGTGGTGATACATCCCACATCATTCTTAAGATTTAATGAAGCTGAAGAGCAGACAGGGGGATGAAAGGGCTGCAGTTTTTGAAACTCAATATCTAAAAGCCTCTGTTTGATTGTATTAAAAATATACACTTCAGAGGAGAAAGCTAACTCCTCCAAGGAGACGCCCAAAGAAGTTATTTTGGATCGAATATTCAAGTCCCAAGAGGTACTATGAATTTCCTTTAACAGAAAGGACAAAAGCGAACCATCTTCAATGTTAAAATACAATTTAAGCCAGTAACGGACCGTTAACACCCATGTCTTGGTTTCAATCAAATTAAGTCCTAATTCAGAGCACAATGCATGGTAAGAAACACAGTTTGGGAAACCCATAATTTGTCTAAAAAAGGATGATTGAATTGATTCAACTTCACAGTTAAAAGCACTGAACCATATAGGAACACCATAGAGAACTTGGGCTAAAATTTTAGTAGAATACCTTCATACCACACTACTTCCTGTCAACAGTAAATAGACACATACTTTCTCTACTCTAGGGTTGCCATGTCCCTCAGACCAGCTGGCTGGGGATGGGGGGGGGTGAATTTACCTGGAGCAGGGAGGAATGTTGAAAATAAACACACCGTGCCTAAGTGACCCAGAAGCGATGTAGGCATGTTGGGGGTGTTGGGGGGGCAACACTGGTTGTTGGGGGTGTTGGGGGCAACACTCTGGTGTTGGGGCAAAACTCTATGGTGGAATTAGCTTCTATCATAGAATTTTGCCCCAAAAACCAAAGCGTTGCCCCCCCCCCATGTCCTCAACATGCCTATGTCACTTTTAGGCCACACAGCCATGTTGTGTTTATTTTCACCATTCTTCCCTATTGGGGGGGAATTAATCAATACTAAAGTTGCTTATGAAGTATATATTGACATATCGACATATATATTGCATATCAAGATTCTTATTGATCAAATTCTGTGGGGCCCAAATGCAGGGGACCTCCACCCTCTCTGGGGGGTCTGGCATCCCTACTTTAGTAATTTCCCTTGAGGTTTACCTTCAAGACCCATTAATCCTCCTCCACCGCCCGCCCAGCAGCTACGTAGATATTTAGCATTCTATTGCTGATTTTTCCCTGTTGGCACATAGGAAGTTTGTGAATATCCTGTGACATCACAAAATGTTAGCCATGGAGATTGTTTCGACATCCTAGAACTAATTTTCAATTTACTACAATATACATGATATTAAGTTGCAAAGGGTACAAAATATGTTCCATAGGGATTTTACATTGAAATACTGGTATGAATAAAAAGAGATCAGAAGGTTAAAATGGGTGCAGTAACTATTATTGAGAAGCTGAAATAGAATTACTGTCTTTTGGGCAGGGCTGTGATGTCATCCATTGAAGGGGAAGCAACTGAACAATAGTGTAGCCAGAAATTCAGTTTCCTTTCTTGGGGATCCACATTCTCATGTCATATCTTCTCCTTTTAATCTCTATAGCCACCAACTGTGCTGATACCTTGCCTGGGAACTGGGAAGGTAATGGTTGTATAATTGACATCATCTGAATCAGAATGCTGAAAAACAAGCCAAAATGCAAATTTTGAAGGGCATAATGAATGCTGATCCAAACTTAGCACCATGAAATCACAGTACACATGTAATACTTTCTTTGTCCAGGAGGTTACACGATAGCTGATGTGGTGTAGCAGTTAATCTTGTCAAGTCCCTGGTTCAAATTTCACACCACCCTTGAACTCCTTAGAGGGTCTTAAGCAATATTTTCTCTCTTAGTATCAATCCTCCTCACTCCACATCTTCAGTATGGAAATTATAACCCGCCTAGTTTACGGAGTATAAGGGATTAGTGAGATTATGCACATGCAGTGCTTCAGACACTCACAAAGCGCAGTAGAAATACTATGATTGGTGCATTGCTTCTAGGGAAATTGATTAAAAGTGCATCTTTGTCTATGTGAATGTAGCAGATTGATATAGAGAATAGGGTTCACAGACCCCCTGATGGAGGTGGGGGTTCCCCACTGACAGGAACTATAACCCAACCACCAATTAGCTGGCCGGCGGGGGGAACTTACTTCGAAAAAGAGGGAGACTCTGCTGACATGCAGCAACATGCCTACATCACTGCCCATGTACCCTGCAAGTAACAGCATTACTTTCAGAATGTCAGAGTGAAGCTCTGGTATTTGGGCAAAAACACCATGGTAAATTTGGCTTCTACCATAGAGTTTTTGCCCAAATGCCAAAGTGTTGCCCCCGACATCCCAGAAGTGATGGTGTCACTTCCTGGTCACATGGGCATGTCACTGTACATCAACAGAGCCTCTCTCCTGCTCCAGGCAAGTCCCCCTCAATCCCCTGCCGGTTGCCAGGAGGGACATGGCAAGCCTAATAGAGGAGTCACAGCCATACCTGTGTAATAGACTTCATATAATCCAAAACACTTCTTCACGTCAACATTTTCACATATCTGTACATTTCAGTTTTGTTAGAGAAAAAAGGGTTAGAAGTAGCTCTTTTAAACCTTGCTGATTACAGATGATTCTCACATGTTCTTAAAGGCCATATGTGCAGCCATCAGGTCCATAATGGCTTCCTACTTCCCAGTAAACAATGTTTCATGGGCTTCATGGTGTGAGGCCATGGCTTAGTGTTATCGCATCTGCTTTGTATGTGGAAAGTTCCAGGTTCAGTCCCTGACCTCTCCAGTTAAAACTATCATGTGATATGAAAGACCTGCTTCAGATGCTGGAGCACCACTGCCAGTCAGAATAGACAGTACTGACCTTGATGCACCAGTTTAGTATAAAGCAAGTACTTACGCTTGTTCTTTGTGTAGTTAGGAATCAGTTTGTTACTGTCTCTCCTTATATATAATTGCATTTTTGTCTGGCAACATTCTATGCACTCCAAAATCAGTTGGCTCCGTGATGTGTCAATCACAAGGTGTCTCTATCCACTGGCTGTGTTGCCTGAATTCTCTCCCACCCACTGCAGCCTAAGCCACTCTTCTCTGACTGGGCCGGCGTTTCAAGGTCATTTGCATATGGAAGCTGATTGGACTTCACTCCATTCCACACCTCAAACTCCCCCCTCCCCCGGTGAGACAGTTGGAACTGTCAGTTGCATATGCGACCTGGTGTATTCTGAGGTAAAATATGTCCTCACTCACAACAGATCACTTCCCCTTCAAAAGAAACAAACCAAATAACACAACCATGCCACACCACAAAAAAGACAGATCACACCACAAGCAGAATACCACAAGGCAAAAAATGATAGGAAAATGATAGGAAAAGGTGCCAGCAGTCACCGCATTACTGCCACAGATATGTACCTGAGAGTGCTTCAGAGGATGGTGTGCAGGTCCCAGGTTCATGTTATAAAAGCTGCCTGGGGTATTATGGACCATTCACAGACTTTCAACCTTAACATACCTCACAGGGTTGTTGTGCTGATCATACGGGGGAGAGGAGAATGATGTCAGCTGCTTTGGTTCCCACTGCAGGGAAAGACTGCCCTTTCCCTAGGCAGAGGCTATGGGGAGGGGGATGTAAACCTGAAGACAGGCAGATAAAGGTAGGCTGATGGTTACCTTTATCTGAATGTTGATTGCTAAAACTTCCTAATAATGTAAGTACATCCACATTGCAGCTTAATGTCTATATAACTGATATCCATAATCAGAGGACTAATTTATCTGAATGTTTTACTATTTGAATGTTTTACTATTTGAATATTGAATCTAGTATATCTGCCATATATCTGGAAGATAGGGGATTTTTCTCCTTTTATTTTAAAGAATTAAAGAGGTGCTGTATAGGAATCTTCTCCAATTGCGCTGAACTTCAAAGTCTTGCTACAGTAGTGAAAGAGTAATGCTAGTATCCCAGTCTAAGATGCAGGGGTCATTTGGGGGGGGGGACGCGGGGGGACGCCATCCCCCCGGGTGAGGTGCGGGAGGGCGGGGCCTGGAGCTCCCTGCTGGTGCCCGCTGGAGGTCGCCGCCGGCTGTGGGGAGGACACACTTCCGGTGATGTCAGGGGGTGTGGCATATGCTAATGAGTTATGCTAATGAGTCCCCCTAGCTCTTTTTCTACGAAATGACCCCTGCTAAGATGGATTCATGTGACATGGAGTTGAAACTTTATTACCTGTCCACTGTGAGAGGAGAGTTCTGAGCCACTGCCTATGAGCAAAGAACAAACAATATTTCAATAACAATTCAGGTATTTGAGAGAAACTGAAGTAAATGAGGCATCTGTAGGTTAGATTGAATGTAGACATTTCCATCACTGCAAAGATATGAGCATGGTTTGAAATCTATATAGGGTATAGAGGTTGGAATGCTTGATTAGTACTTTGTGAAAGAAGGGAGCTTGTTGTGAATGGGTGGTATGGAGAATAGGGAGGACTAGGGCTGCTAGCTCAAGCTTGGAAAATTCCTGGAGATTTGGGAATACAGCCTGGGAAGGATGGAGTCTGGGAAGGGGAGGGAGCTCAGTGCTCATGTGACTCCAGGCTCTGAACCTTCTCCTCTAAGAGTCCTATCTCTCCCTTATTATAATTGAATAGCAACGTTCTATATTGCAACATTCTAAATTTGGCCCCTTTAGTGTTAGGCCGGAAGAACTGCCACTCAGAAGACACTGGCTGGGTTGACTGGCTGCTTTGTGCAGTCCCGCCCAGCGTTCCATGTGTGTGTGTGTGTGGGGGGGGGTTGTAAAGACAGACAGGCAGATAAACGTTGGCTGATGGTTGCCAACTCCAGGGTGGAACTCCAGGACATAGGGTTGCCAACTCCAGGTTGGAAACTTCCAGGATATTTTAGGGATGAAGCCTGCTGAGGGTGGAATCTGAGGAGGAGGAGGAAGAGGGGGACCTCAGACAGATACAATGCCATGCTGCCCACACTCCAGACAAGCTGTTGCCAGTCTCCAGGTGACAGCTGGAGAGATCTTATAGCTTTGGTGCTACTTCAAAGTTCCCCAGGAGCCCAAAACAGAGTAGTGTTTTGGAAAATCTTTAGGAATTGTTTGGTGCATTTACGATGGGGCTCCTGGGGAACTATTGTTGCCAATCTTGGCCCAGCAGCCATCAAACCATTCTCTTCAACCCCCTGCTGTGCAGCTGACTTTCCCCTAGGGTTGCCAATCTCCAGGTGGGACCTGGAGATCTCCCACTGTTACAATTGATCTCCAGATGACAGAGATCAGTTCCCCTGGAGAAAATGGCTGCTTTGGAGGGTAGACCCTATGACATTATACCTGCTGAATCCTTCTGCCCCCCCCCGCCCAATGTTGCCCTCTACAGAATCCACCCCCCAAACCTCCAGGTATTTCCCTCCTTAGAGCTGGCAACCCTACATTCCCCTCAGTGCCTGTTGGTAGGCAACTAAGCTTGGTCCTGTCACCTACTTTGGCCTTTGGGAGAAAACACATTGGGGCCAGTCCTGATAGGGTTGCCAACTCCAGATGGGAAATTCCTGGAGATTTGAGGGATGGAGCCTGAAGAGGGTGAGGTTTGAGGAGGGGTGGGACCTCAGACAGGTACAATGCCATAGACTCCACCCTCCAAACCAGTCAGTCCCACATAGGGAACCATTGTTGCCAATCTCCAGGTGAGGGCTGGAGAGCACTCAGAATTACAACTGCTCTGCAGAAGGGAGGGCAGAAGTCAGCTGAAGCCAAAGGGGCAGATAATGGTAGGTTGATGGTTAGCTGGGAAGGAGATGGGGTTGCCAACTACATGCTGACAAATTCCTGGGGATTTGAGGGGTGGAGCCTGGAGAGGGTGGGATTTGCAGAGGGGTGGGACCTCAGACAGGTAGAATGCCATAGACTACACCCTCCAAACCAGCCACTTTGTCCTGGGTAACAATTGCTGCCAATCTCCAGGTGAGGGCTACAGATCACTCACAATTACAACTGCTCTTCAGGTAGCAGAGATCAGTTCCTCTGGAGAAAACAGTGAACTCTGTCATTATACCCTGCTGAGGTCACCACAGCAAATTGACACTGTTTGCCCAAAGCCAGAGCACTCCCCCAGAGCCTCTTTCTAGATCTCGTTGTATTGCTTTCACAACGGGCTTTACTGCTAGTCAATTTATACTTCTGACAAGTGTAGTCCATTTTGTGTTCAAGGAGGAAGACAAACATGGCCCACTCCCCACAGGTGACTCATGAAAGCTCATATCCTACCACAAATCTTGTTAGTCTTTAAGGTGTTACTGGCTGCTTACTGTTTTCTACTGCTACAGGCAGACTAACATGGCTACCCATCTTGATCTATCTCCAAAGTAGATAGAATAGGGGAACTGAAGCACACAGAGCTATGAGGGAAAGCCGAAATGAGCCCGCCTGGTGGGGAGGGCGGGATAAAAATCAAAGGAAATAAATAAATAAATATAAAGAGAGTGGAAATTCCTACCAGTAGGGCTGCCAGGTCCCCCCTGGCAGCTGATGGAGTGGGGGGTAGGGTTGCCAGATCCAGGTTGGGGAACTCCTGGAGATTTGGGGGTAGAGCCTGGCAAGGACAGGGACCTTAGTGGGGTACAATGTCATAGAGTCCACCCTCCACAGGAACTGATCTCTGTAGTCTAGAGATAAACTGTAATTCTGGGGGATCCCCAGGTCCCTGGAGGCTGGCATCCCCACCTACGAGGAAACTAGAGCCCCATGATGAAAGCCTACAGCACCATCTTTATTAACCAAACCAGGATTATTATTATTTTAAAAAAAACATCAACAGTTTGTACTTTGCTGATCTAGGAATCTCTTATTTTCTGTCTATCCAAGATGCCAATACTAGTCTCTGCTAGGCCTGAAGAGGAAACTTCCAAGTATAGTCAACCTGGTTACTCGGAAGTTAGTTCTACTGAGTTCAGTGGGACATACGCTTTTGTAAGTGTGCTTTAAATAGCATTCATAGAACCTATATGTCTTGCTATCATTTGTTTCAGAGATTCCTAGTTCTATCCCTACATTCTCTGACAAGAGAAAGGGCAGATGTGGCTACCAGCCAAACAAAAGACTACTTAAGGCCTCAGTGATCCTGCGGTTTGCTGAGCATTTTGTCTGTATCTGAAGGATTTGGTTCAATGTGGCTGGAGATAAGATCAATCAATCTCTCTTATTTCATTAGTGTCATTACATTTAAATATCCAGGCAAGGAAGGATTCCCATGAGGTTAATGTGTGGAACTAGAAGCTGATTTCCTCAGCAGAGGACTTGCCTTTTTGTGGGCAGCTGTCGATTTGTGCATTTGGACGCTGTGCCATTTGTGACTCGATTTGTTCCCTTAGCCAAAGAGATACGTGTGTAGGCTGGCTGGCTAGCATTTTCTGAGAATTATGTTCCTTTCCAGCTTCCTGGGTATTGTTGGGTTTCTTTGTTCTTAATGCAGGCCGTCTTTTTGCCTTATGGACAGATATCTTCTTATCTGAAACAGAAAATACAAGCCTCGTTAGCTCACCATGGTGGCAATAAGAAACAAGGGGCATCCCTTATTAGTTTATACAAAAGAGCATGTGAAACGTCCAACTGCTTCCTATTCCATCTAACCATAGTATAATACTGCTCAAGACAACCATTTTGAACATTTCCTGTGTGTGTGTGTGTGAAAAGTTGATTTCGAGTGTTGCAGCTTTGCTGAAGCATTTTCCAATGCAACCATGTGTACATTTACTTGGGAGTCAGTTCTACTGAACTTAGTGGACTTATTTCTGAGAAACTATGCAGAAAGTTAGCCAGCTCCTGTTCATTCTTGGTGGAAGCCAAACAAGACCTTACGTTTTTAAGTGAGGCATGTCCAGGTTCCCCCAAACAGACTTGCTTCCCAGACAGCAGCTGCAGGAAACCAAATTTTAAAGCACCACAGGGGCCCCTAACTCAGAGCTGTACTGCACTCCAGGGGGGAAAGGAGCTTATGCCTTCTCCTCTTTCTGTTTTCCTACCTGGAAATGGCACCAGGGGGCATTATTTGCCCTGTTTTGGAGCTGTATGTACAATCAGTCTTGCCTACATAAATGGGATAATGATAATCCAAGTACATGGTGCACTAAGAGTGGGAACCGGCTGAATTACAGAGAACAATGTTAAGGTTGCCTTTCTGTGAAACAGAAGAAGGGACACAAAAGGGGAGAATCTGCACTAAATATGCAGCTAGTCATTCCAGGAGTGTGGTGGGAAAGCAGTAGTGGACTGTGGCTGAGCTCAAGTAAAAGAGACCGGAGAATATGTTACCTATTTCCCTGAGTTTGATGTAGACCATTATCAGCGTAATAAGATAGAGAATGGAGAACAGGGTAGCTATCACAGTGCTTTCCCAAAGGAAAGATTTGGTACAAGATCTAAGAAGAAAACAAATTGAAATAAATGTTAGACCTCCTAGTTGTTGGCAGCTTCCTTGATATATCTTCAGATGAGAATATTCCTTCTGTCCTGACCCAAAGCTCCAATGCAACCTATGCACAAATCCCTACATGAAGAGAGTTTACCCCTCTATAGAAGCCCTGTTCATGTCTTACAAAGAACACACATGTATCCTGCTTGTATGTGTGCGTATCTGTTTGTAAGAAAGAGTCAATGTATGTTCACTTTATGAATGAAACTAGGGACCAGTACTTGGATAAATAAGGAGTTTGTATCACATATTCAGATGTAGATGCTTTGACTGTTAACATAAGAATTACTCAACGCATATACAGATGACAGTCAAGTGTACACTGTACACAGTAGCCCTGTTCACAAATTATACAGAATGTGTGTACAATCTAGGTAAAGCATAGACTTGATTTTTCTTTACATGCATTGAATAGTAATCATGTTACATTCAATGCATGTACAGCTAAACATGCAATTGAAACCCCACATTGATCCAGTTACTGGTCCCCGGTTTTGTTTGTAAAGTTTATTTATTTATGTATTGGATTTTTTTTTTGCCCCCCTGGAGGGGATTTTTTTATTTCATTTTTAAATGGACTACAAACTACAACGAAGATAAGGGAAGGGAACTACAATTAAGGAGAAAGAAAAGATAACCACTACTAACTAAAACCCCAAGAGTAGGAGATCATTAAATCAGCTTGAGTACAAAATCTTTCCTTAAATCGCTAATATCTTTTGAACTTAGCCAGACATGCTAAAATATCTTTTAAACCTTAAATTTAACTGTTAGAGAGAAACCCCAGAGCATCTCATTATTAAAAGATATACTTTCAAAGGCACAATTCAGAGTCCTTTAGCCTTCATTTTTTCTTATCTTGTCTTTTCCTCAGTTTGTATGAACTTTTAGGGGCCGCCGCCCCTTTTTCAGAAAGAGAGTCCTCTCCGGAAGACCCCGAGTCCAACTCGCCACTGGACTTGCTGTTTTTCTCCTCTTTATCCACCTCCTCTGGCTCACCCAACTGGATTCTCAAGAACTCCCGTGCTTTGGAAACATAGTCATTTTTTTCTTTTTTGTCCTGAAGTTTGAAGGTTACGCCCTCTGGATATAACCACCTGTACACAATTGCATTTGTTTGAAGAAAAAGAATTAAATCTTTATATTTCTTTCTCCTTTGTCTTATTTCAAATGGGATATCTTTCAAGATCCTGATAGTATTGTCCCCAATTTTCAAGGGTGATCCTGCAGTCACTCTCAGGATAGAATCCCTCACATGCCTCTTCAAGAATCTCCTTACTATTTCCCCAGGCAGATTATTCTTTTTTATATAGACAGAATAGGACCTGTAGGCCACATCCATCTCGCTCATAAGAAATTCCACCTTCAAATCTGTCCTGTGGCTAATACTTCACTCATAATTTGCTTCAGATTCTCACCTTTGGATTCTGGGACACCTTGGAAACGAAGGACCAGGTTTGCCTTCTCCATTTGTAGCTGTAAAAGTTGTTCTTCTGTAGAAACTTGCTTCTTTTCCAGTTTTTGCACCTTTTTCTTCACCTTTTGAGTACTGGCGTCAACTTCTTTCACTTTCTCAGCTGTTTGCTCCGTAATTTTAAGAGTCTCATTCAGTTGAAGCTGCTGAGTAGTGATGCTTTGATTCATCATTGACAGCTGT
>NW_015169790.1:482794-488245 GCF_001447785.1 Gekko japonicus
TCTCTCCCAACAGTTTTCAGCATTTTTCCTTCCACCCCCCCCTCGGATCTCACTTTTTAATTCATGTGCATGGAAGGGCCCCCTCCCCCGCTCGCTTTACTTTCTAGTCCATGGGGTGGGAGCTTTCTTTTTAAATTGTCAATTATGCTCTAATCCGACTCACAGTTCATAGTCGGTCTTGTGACCTCGCTGTAACTCTGTTTAAACCGCTTGATCTCCAGCGCTTGTCCCGGTCAGCATCACTAGTTCCATATGGACACACAGCAGAAGGACCGTCAGGACAGAGAAGCGCCTCGATTCCCCAGCATCGCGCTGGCGAAGAGGCCACCTCTCAAAAGTCCCATGGCTAGGAGCCTTTCAACCAGGCTCTGGGGGGGGGGTAGCAAGACGTCGCCCCCCCCCCCGACCTGCTGGTGTGCAGATTTCATCCCCGGGAGGTCCGGGAAATGAGTCTGCTCAGCGTGTCGCCATAAACCGGAAGTCTATGTATTGGATTTATAGCTCTCCCTCCCCTGTACAACAGGGCTCAACATTCATAAAACAGCATCAATAAATTAAATTAAAACAATTTTACAATAATATTAATAATTAATCAGAGAACACATAAAAGAGCACAACTTAGTGCCCTTCATCCAGGGGGAAGGGTAAAACATCCCACAGTTAGTCAGATGCAAAAATTTCAACCCAGAAATTGGAGGGAGGAACATGGGCCTGGCGGAACATCTCTGTCTTGCAGGCCCTGTGGAACTGCACCAAATCCTGCAGTGCCTGGATCTCACTTAGCAGGGCATTCCACTAGGTCAAAGCCAGGGCCAAAAAAGCTCTGGTTCTGGTCAAGGACAGCTGGATGCTTTTAGGGCTGGGGATCACCAGTAGGTTGGTATCCATCGAGCGTAAAGCTCTTTGGGGGGTATACCAGGAGAGGTGGTCCTGCAGGTATGCTGGTCCCAGACCATTTAGAACTTTAAAGGTTAATACCAAAGCCTTGAACTGATCCAGTATTCAACCTGAAGCCAGTGCAGCTAGTTGAGCACTGGTTGAATGTGGGCTCTGAAAGAAGTAGTTCCTATGAGAACACACGCTGCCACATTCTGGACCAGTTGCAATTTCTGAGTCAGCCTCAAGGGTAGCCTTGTGTAGAACGAGTTACAATAGTCTAGTCTGGAGGTGATCCTTACATAGATTACTGTAGCTGAGTCAGGGTGAGACAGGAAGTGGATCAATTGCCTGACTTAGCACAGATGGAAAAATGCTAGACTGGCCACATTTGTGACCTGGGTCTTCAGAAAGGGAGGCATCCAGAATCATACCCAGGCTTCTGACGATCGGCACTAGTGTTAAAGGCACATCATCAAGAGCTGGGAGTTGGCACCCTAACACGGAATTTCCCTGGCCCAGCCACAGAACCTCTGTCTTAGATGGTTTTAATTAATTTCAGCCAGCTCTGTTTCAACCAACCAACCTGCCTCCAAACCCTTGGCCAAAATATGTGGGGCAGTATTTGGCTGGCCCCAAACTCTATCAGGTGGACAAAGGGGCACATATAGTTGTTAAATAACACTGGGGAGAGGATTGCCTCTTGTGGGACACCACACACCAAAGGATATTGTGGTGAGACCCTCTTCCCTAGCGCCACCCTCTGTCCTTGACCTTGGAGAAATGAGACAAACCACTTCAAGGCTGTCCCAGGGATCCACATGCTGGTGAGTTAGTGTGCATTGGCTCTTTCTTACAAACAGGTGTATGCACATGCATGCAGGCTGTATGTGCACACACTGCAACATGTGAACAGGGCTAGATTGTGTGTGTATGTTCACTGTAACTTGTGAACAGAGTCTGCACAGATTCTGGAGTTAAGCCCTGAAACACTTTTCTATTTTGTAGTAGCTCCTATAATATACCAGCTCTTCCTATTTCAACAGGTCAGATCTTTCCTCATCAAAACAGCCGCCCCTCTGTAAAATGTTCATTCCACTCTATTTTTGAATGTGCAGCTAGGAAAATATAAAAAACTTTGTTTAAATTGGCATTCTGTCCCATTTTAGGGACACAGAGTAGATTATATTATGCTAATTTGAAAAAGCAAAACACTTGGGAATAATTCTACATAATGAATTGCAGTTTTTGAATTATTAGTAATGATAAATTCTATCTTCTGGACCCGATCCTATTCTGGTCTCTTGAACATGAGTGCCAGGGATCTCTGAACTGCTGGCCACTGCCCAGTGACGGCCATCCAGAGGGATAGGGCTGTATTCATCTGTTGAAGCAGAAATAAACAGGACCTTTTTTTATTCTAGCAGAAGTGTTTGTGGACTAGAATCTCATGAATAAAGTGGCCCTTAGTCCATGAAAGTCCCAAGAGTCCTGTTTATTTATGCAAAAGTAGGTGTCCGTGCATGGGTTGCCCTTTGGCCAGGTAAAAGAATGCTGTTGAGTGGGATTCTTGTGTCCAACACTTGGATGTATTCATTTATTATTTATTTACTTCATTTATATCCTGCCTTTCCCCCAGAGGCTTACATTGCTTTCCTCTCCTCCATTTTATCCTCACAATAACCTTGCAAAATGGATTAGGCTGAGAGATTGTGACTGGACCAAGATAACCCAGCAAGTTTCCATGGCAGAGTACAGATTTGAACCAGTGTCTTCCAAATCCTTGTCACAACACTCTAACTACTGCACCACACTAGCTATACCTACATGCAATATTGCCTGTTGCCAGATTGGGTGACACATGCACAGACTCTGGCATGGTTAGTTCTTGTCATGCCAGTCACCCATGTAGCGCTGGGGGCCAATTTCATTCACCACACTTCTCACTGAACTGGTGATGAGCCCAGTCAGTCTTGGAAGCACCCACCATGCAGCCTGTTGCAACAGGTGAAGATCTCTGCTTTGGAGCCAATGGAGCACCCACCCAGAGAACCTCCACTGTACCAAAGACCCCCCTTGATTTTAATTTTCTTTCCTTAACCTTTGCAACACTGACTGCAAGTCTCTCCTCCCTTCAACTGCAGGTAGGAGCAATTGCTGTCAGAGAGGACAGAAGGAAAGCAGCCTCCTGCATGGATAGAAAGACTAGAAACAAAAGCAAATTAAAAAATGCTCAAGAATGTCTTTGAATCTCCATTTATTCCTCATAATAGTAATAAAATTGCCCCATTGATGTGAAGCTGTATTTCAATGACAGCATCTATCAGAAAGGATTTCTATGAAAATCTGTGTAGGAACTCCTCTGTTTAGAACTTACGTGTTGTTTTCTGCACTCATCCTCTCAGCAAAAGAGCTTTATTTGGCCCAGCAGCTCTACAGGAAAATGCTACCTGGATCCTAGTAAAGAATAAAGGCAAATAATCTCAGAAAATGATCAACTAATTTATACTGCAGGGTTAGATCCAGACTAAACTTTCCTGACTTTTCTCTCCCACTGCAACCCACTAATCTCCACAAGATGCTTCTCATGGATACAGGACCTTGGGGAATGACATAAGGGGGATCTGCAGTAGGAAGGGTGGCATCAGCAGAAACAGACAATTTCGTCTGGATGCAACCCTCTGTATACATGAAGTTATGCCCATGAAAATCAGCATTAAAATATGTGTTACATTTGCCCAAGTTGCGTAATTATTTCCCAATCTTCATTAACATAACATAAAGTAATTGCTTGATGGCGCTTTCTGCCACCACAAAGTAATTGCACTTTGCTACACTTAAAGAGTTGTCAAACCCATGAATCACAACTGAATATTCATTTACTCAAAACTGTTCAGATTCCATTTGCAGCAACAGAATCACTAGTGGAACTGAATTTGGTTTATTTTAAGAGATCCTAAATAATGGCAAATTCTTTCACTTTCACATGTTGTATTGCTTTAACCCTCATTGATACATCTAGGAAACAGAATTTTCCATATATTTGGCATTCAGTGTTCGTTGAAATGGATTTTGTTATATTTTCATTCTGAACCAGCCAAATTGCCAGAGTATTGTCAATATTTCTTCTACTGATTTACGAATCCTAAATTAACAATGCCATATGTACAGTAGACAAAGGGGGACAAGGAGGGACAAGGGGGACCCAATAGATATTGTTTACCTTGACTTCCAGAAAGCTTTTGATAAAGTTCCTCATCAAAGGCTCCTAAGTAAGCTCAATAGTCACGGGATAAAAGGACAAGTCCTTTTGTGGATCAAAAACTGGTTAATTAATAGAAAACAGAGAGTGAATATAAATGGGCAATTTTCTCAGTGGAGGGTGGTAAGCAGTGGGGTACCACGGGGATCAGTACTTGGTCCACTGCTTTTTTACTTGTTCATTAATGATTTGGAGTTGGGAGTAAGCAGTGAAGTGGCTAAATTTGCAGATGATACGAAGTTGTTCAGGGTGGTGAAAACCAGAGAGGATTGTGAGGCACTCCAATGGGATCTGTCAAGGATGGGCAAGTGGGCGTCAATATGGCAAATGTGGCCAAGTGCAAGGTGATGCACATTGGAGCCAAAAATCCTAAATATAAATACACATTGATGGGATCTGAACTGGCAGAGACTGAACAAGAAAGAGATCTTGGAGTCGTAGTAGATAACTCACTGAAAATGTCGAGACAGTGTGTGACTGCAATAAAAAAGGCCAAGGCTATGCTGGGGATTATTCGGAAGGGTATTGAAAACAGATCAGCCAATATCATAATGCCCCTATATAAATCAATGGTGCGACCTCATTTGGAATACTGTGTGCAGTTCTGGTCACCACACCTTAAAAAGGATATTATAGCTTTGGAAAAAGTGCAGAAAAGGGCAACTCGAATGATAAAAGGGTTGGAACACTTTCCCTATGAGGAAAGGTTAAAGCGCTTAGGGCTCTTTAGCTTGGAGAAAAGACGACTGAGGGGTGACATGATCGAGGTTTATAAGATTATGCATGGGAAAGAGCAGGTAAAGAAAGAGGTACTTTTCTCCCTTTCTCACAATACAAGAACCCGTGGGCACTCCATGAAATTGCTGAGCGGTCGGGTTAGAACGGATAAAAGGAAGTACTTCTTCACCCAAAGAGTGATTAACACATGGAATTCACTGCCACAGGAAGTGGTGGCGGCTACAAGCATGGACGGCTTCAAAAGGGAATTAGATAAGCATATGGAGCAGAGGTCCATCAGTGGCTATTAGCCACAAGGTATAGATAGGAACTCTCGGTCTGGGGCAAGGGATGCTCTGTCTTCTTGGTGCTTGGGGGGGGTCAACAGTGGGAGGGCTTCTAATGTCCTGGCCCACTGGTGGACCTCCTGATGGCACCTGGTATTTCTGGCCACTGTGTGACACAGAGTGTTGGGCTGGATTGGCCTTTGGCCTGATCCAACATTGGCGTCTCTTATGCTCTTATGTTCTTAATTAATAGTATTTGTCATATAAATTTAATGCCAGGATATGAGAAAAGGAGTTCCAATGAGTGAT
>NW_015169790.1:491105-498781 GCF_001447785.1 Gekko japonicus
TTGTCTGAACCAAGCTTTTGCCTACTGTGGCGAAACGGGCTCAAGTTTACAAGTCAGCTTTTTGCCTTCCACCCTCGTCCTGTGGGCGTATCTCACTCCTTAAGTTCCCTGCCACCACTCACTGAATTGTCACTGCCTTTTTAGAGGGACAGTGAGACCCCTGTGGCCAAATCTCCCTATTTGGAGATGGAATCCCCAATCTTTGGGGATCCCTGGAAAGTTGACAACCCAGGGGTCTGGCCTTTCCTTGCTTTCCTGGGCTACCCCCTCCCTTTGGTATTGTGCAGTGCGGGGGAGACTATGGGGTCAGAGCACAACACAGATTATTGGCCCAAACAGAATAATTTATTTTACTATTTACACAATTATGGAGCACAAACACACACTTAATGAATAAGGCACAACTGTAGGAGTAAGCATACACTTACCAACCAACAGGGCATAAATCAACAGGGGTTAAACACAATCCTCCCTGGATGGGCTGGAGTCTATACTGATTTTGCCCCACCCAGGCCCGTAGCTAGGACATTTTTAGTGGGGGGGGGCTGGAGAAAAGTGGGGGGCCCCCAAAAGCGCCACGCATGTGCACTGACATCACAAAAATGCACTGACATCACAACAAATAAGAAATCAAATAAAAATAAAATATGCTCAGCACTGAGATGCACCCCCCTCTCCCTCCCTGATGCCTAAGCCAAGGCATGGATAGAGGGCTCCCAGCAAGGTAAAGAAATTGAAAAAAGGGAAAGAAAGAAATGGGGGAAAGGGAAACAAAAAAGAGAAGGAAACAAAGAAAGAAAGAAATGGAAGAAAGGAAAGGGAAAGAAAATGAAAGCCTCTGTGCATGTTTGTTTTCCCCCGTTCCAAATCCCCCCCCCCCCAGAAAGACATACAGCTTTCATTTGTCTAATGAATGACAGGATTTTGGATTCCAAACCAAGTTAAAGGCATGCTCCTAACAATGCATTTCATACCTTTGATGCAGAATCTGGTTTTGCTGTTAGAAGCAAGGCAAGCCTGAAGATATCTGAATTCTTTGTTAAAGTGTCACCATAATATAAAAGAATAATATTTTCCCCTCCCAGGATTTTCATGCCATCTATTAGCTGTGTGACTGTGTCAGAGTTGCTATTCTATTGTCTTTATAGTGTTAAAGGATTATTGATAAATGTTATAGTATTTATAGTGTTAAAGGATTATTGATCCTTTAATTGTTTAAATGTTTTTAAAGATGTTGTAACCCACTCTGAGCCCTGTTGCACAGGGAAGGGAGGGCGAGAAGTAAAATAAATAAATAAATAAATAAATAAATAGGATATAATTCTTAGAACAAAAGCTGGAGTATTCAAGGATCTTGGCCAAAACGGTTGATAATTTCTATTATAAATTTCTCTTCGGGATAACTTTCTCAACAGACACAATTTTCACTAACTGTTGAGCATAACTATGTCTTCACTCTGCACAGGCTGCTAATGGATCATTCAGTTTTGCATCTTGTAACTGGGAGGGAAAGTATTTTAAGAATGGCTATTTTAATCGCAGGGAACAATTTGGTATGATCCAATAGCTCAATAAGGCTCATATTGCATATGTCACACAATGGTGATTGTGTTTCCTTTGTATGTCTTCTTGACCACAAGCTGTACCAAGTGACAGATTCATCTGCCAGTTTTCAAATTTGTAAAATTACTGGAGGGAACTGACATGGACTTTTAAGTTTTTTCTTCAGTGTGGTGCATCTGAAACGGATGTGGTTTTGCCAAATTGTAAGCAGGTTGGTTTTCACCACTAAAACAAGTCCACGGTGAGGTATTAAGGGAAATCCAGGTAGGAAATGTAGATGGATAGCTAGTAAAACTCTTCTGTGGATTGGTTGGGAGGACTGGTTTGTCTGTCATTTGGGTTGTCTTGGTGCTGTAAGTTCTATATCCAGTTTATTTGCCAGTTTCTTGCACTTTCCTATTACTATGCTAAAGGTCTCCTTGCTAGTTTCCCTGTGTTTACTCATCTTTCCCACATTATCACACACCCTGCTGGTAGTCACTAGACATTGCTAGACTGACTTGTACCAAGCTAACAGCAACAAACATTATCTCCGCTTTTATAAGCTGGTGATTCCCAGTCCCAAATAATGGGTCAGGAGGGACCACTGCTTCATTGGCTGCTTCTGCTGCCCATATGCAAAGTTTATTTATTTCTCCCCTAATGCCTTGTGCCTAAATCTAATTCCTTTGTGTTAGTGTTTCCAAGGAAAACAAAGTGCTTCTTTATCACATAGATTTTATCACAACTGGTGCCTCATTACATTTTATACGGGGTTATAAATAATAATGCAATTTTCTGGCTACCACAGCCTTTGCCTTCATTAATCAGCACCTGTCTTGGGAACACAGGGGTCACTTTTTATTCTGTTTGCTGTTTAGCACATTCTTGGTGCCAATGGAAACAATGCTCTCCTTGTCTAGTTCAATGTTAACATTTCCAATGCAAAGCTTATTGGAGCAGTTTTCCCAACAATATTTCCCTCTGAAAATTTAACTGGTGAGCAGAATCTAGTAACTTCATTGATGCCATCTTGCCATTATTCCCCCCCCACCCCGAAGTACAGTTTTAGCAAGCAGCTGTGTCTAGGATCCCTTCTTCAGACCAGGCTGAACCACAGGCTCCACCTGTTGTTGTCTAGGATTTTGTTTTGCACAAGCCTCAGGTACTGGCAAGTTTCAAAATTCAGTATGCAAACCTTTCATGATTGGCTAGAATAGTTTAACTGACTGTTTAAGTTAGACCAGTGGAAGACATGGTGTTAACTGTCCCACTAGTTGTACAGGCCATGAGTTAGAAGATGCCCCCCTGAATTGTCTTAAAACAATCCTTCAGGCCTTTGTCTTTGCTACAGGGAATCAGGGATTTACTCTGCTGTCTCAAGTTTTAAGGTGCTAGAGTCAATGAGGAATTGACTTCTTCAGCATTTACCCTACTCATACCCTTTCACATAGAGTTTACTCTAATCTGTCACATGTCACAATGTAATTTGTTTCACGTCTTAAAGATTTATTATGGGATTCATACCAAGCCTGTCCCTGCCCCAACTCCTTCCTTTCTTATCAGATTAAGATCTGGGAGATCCAAGTTTGAATCTTCATTCTGCCATGGCTGATTACAAGGTGACCTTGGGCCAGACACACATTCTCTGCCGAACCTACCTCACAGAGTTGTTGCTGTGAGGACAAAATGGAGGAGAGGAGAACAATGTAAGCTACTCTGGGTCCGTGGGGGGGGGGCAGGGTATAAATGAAGTAAATAAATAATCTTCCCTGTAAAAATGTGGAACATGATGTCTTCTTCATAGCATCTGAAGAAGTGAGTTCTGACTCATGAAATCTCATACTGGAATAAATGTTGTAAGGTGCCACTGGATTTCTGTTTTATTTTGCTAGAATGCATTAACACAGCTACACCTCTGGAATTACCCTGATAACTCTGTAAAGTAAACATCAGAAAAGGTGATCCCTCCCTGTAATGAGGAGAACTGGGTGAGGCTGAGTTTTAAAAAGGTAACTGGATCCAACCCATAATGCAAATCCATGGTTTATCTGGACTATGGTTTGTTGAATCCTTATTTGCCTCAACAAATTCTGGTTTTATCACCTTTGCTCTGGCCAAATATTTTTGTTATGGGAGAAGTACCAGGATTAAGTGTTTATAAGACACGCAAAACCATTGTCAAGACTAACCGTGGTTAATAAATCATCTTCACACCATGTTTTTTTGGGGTTTTTTTGTATTCTGGTTTAACAGACACCAATGAATCATATTTAGTGGAGTAGCCCATATGCAGACAATCACACTATCCATAGTTAGTTTAATTACACAAAGATTTCATGAACCTCTGGGTCAGTTAACACATGATGCAAAACAATGGTAAAAGCAGTACAAACAACTTAAACCCAGCATGGAGTTGTGGCAACGGGAGAACTATGCCTGTTGAATTTGTGCCTGTTGTGCAGCTATAAAACTTGAAAAAGGGGTATAAAACTTGAAAAGGGGAAAAAGGGGACATCAGCTCATCAGCATATGCACACAGTCCAATGGTTCAGGCATAAAGCAAAATAAAGTTTATTTTAGCTATGGTCGGTTTGTAAAACCAGGATTTGGTTTGCTGATGTTCATTCAGATCCTGTTTTGCCTTAACAAATGGTGGGGCGTGATCAAATGCACAATTAGCCCCACCATAGGTGTGAATGCTGGGTGGATTTAAAGGGTGCAATCAGACACGAACATCTGGGAAGCGCCTCGCACCTGTCGGCAACCCGTTTTGCTCCACCACAGAAGCGGAGTAAAAATACACCAGGGGACACCGAGTTTCCCGTGCCTGATTGCTCCAGTGTGCTCTCATGGTGTCGGGACGGTCTGATCAGGCCATCCCGACTCCATACCATTCTCTCCCCCCCCCCTTCTCGGTATGCGCATCATCGCAAACTCCATAGGGAGACCTCAGTGCGGAGATGCGATTCAATTAATTCCTTGTGTAAGCACATCGGAAACAAAGAGCAAAAAAAAACAAAACCCTGACTCACCCACGGTTGCGTCTGATCACGCAGTGGTGGCCTGTGCCCGCAGCTTCCAAGGACTGTGTGATCGCGCAACTGCAGGTCAAATTTCTCTGGAGGAAATAGCCTCGCTCCCCCCCCCGCTTTATCTCGTGCATGTGACTGCCCCCCCCATGGTTTCAAAGCCTCCTCATTTTGAAAAAGCAGTTACTAACCCAACCTGCATTGTCCACACCCTGCAAAGGAAAAACTTCAATATGGTGGTTAACAGCTTGTTTGTAGTGTCATTAGTGCAGGGCCACATTGTCTTTCCACATCTCCCATGTGTGCAGACACAGAAAGGCAATCAAATACTGTTACTGCTGCCAGGGAATTGAAGCAGAGTAACTGTCGGGATACTTGTTATGTGTAAACCCTGTTAAGAACATAAGAACATAAGAGATGCCAATGTCCCATTGCACCAGCAATAGGGAAACCACATAAGCCTTATCCCCATGTGGAAAACACCCAAGTTCAATATTGGAAATACCTCAGTTAAAAGAAAAACATTTGAATAAAGTGGCTACAGGGATGTAGACTGCAGGCAGTTTAACCACTTTTAACCAATTTTTTGTTGTTAAACTTGGGCAACATACCTTGTTTGCATGTGATTGGTGCAGTCACAACTAGTTTGGCTCGTCTTTAGACTAGAAAGGCCAAGTTCACCTCCCTGCTCTTCCTATCTTCTTCACTGGTTTTCTTCTGAAGAGAAAATGTGTGTGGAGGAAAGAGTATGTCCACACACACACACACACACACACACACCAAGCTTCTGAGCAGAAGGATGGGATCTTACACATGTAACAAATGAACAGATGATCCACAGAAAAGAATCACAAGTGGGAGATGCCCTGAAAGTATTTTTGTTTCAAGAAATCTGTTTCCAAAAATCAACAGAATTTGAAAAACCTCAGTTTTTTATCCACTGTGCAAGAACCTTTGGTCCACAAATTTCAGAGCACAGAGAATAAGGCAGAATACATAGGCCATGTCTAACAAGAACTTTGCAGTTGTCCTCTGTATCACCAACATTTCAGTCGGGTTTTGCTTTTCTGTTTGCATTATTCCTGTACGGCAAGTGCTGGGCAATCTGGATTAAGTGGGTCGATGTGTGGATGTATGTAGTGGTAGTGGGGAAACAATCCTGCCTTTTGGTCTAGATAGCCATCCAGATGATTCCGCAAATGTATTGGTAGAGTAGTGGTGGGTGAATGCATGGATGAATGAACAAAGTAGAATAAAACAGAGAAGCAATGAGCCAGTTTACATTGCATATCTGGTGTACCCAAAGTTGATGAAGAGAGCATTTAGACAAAAACCCATCTTCTACCTGTTCATCACCAGCATCCTTCAGATTCTACTTACCCAAAGTTAGCCAGTGATCCCTCTAGAATGCCATTTCCTGCTGGACATACCACAAATAATCCTTTTTTGGGGGGAATGATATCTTTCCTCAAAGCTCCTTCCTAATCAACTGTTGTCTTATTGTATGAAAGCTACTACTCTAGCTGATAGTAATCTGAATAAGGAGGAAATGTGCAAGAGGAAATTGCAAAGACCCCCTATCAAAAAAAAAATCAGTCATGTGCAGCTTTGCATAGCTGCTTAGAGTTAGATTATTAAAAGAGAGAAAGGGCTTCAGAGAAAATTGATAAGAAGATATTAAGAGCATAGGCATTTGGTTTAATTCTTGTGTGCAGCTTTACTGCTACTTTCTCCCATAACTTCATCTGAAATCCTATGTTACTTATACAAATATTTTCTTCTCTTAGCCTCACTGGTGAACAAAGTCTTTAGTTAAAAAAATTCTTAAGGATTTCATTGTTTTTCAGGATCGCTAAGCTCGACCTGTGTAATACTTTGGCACAGAACAACTCAACACACACATTTCATTAATAAAAGCATGAACACCTGCTTTTTCTAGAGAATTTTGATTTACATCTCAGGTACTGATGCTGTTTCAGCTGTTGCCAAGATGCTTCCATTTTGGTTCAAGTTAAGATGCTGAACTGCAGGCTGTGGAAGGTCAGTAGTTCAGCCGTTCGAGACCCGAGTTGCCACATGACGGAGTGAGCTCCCGTCTCTAGTTCCAGCTCCTGCCAACCTAGCAGTTCGAACGCAAGAAATTGCAAGTAGATAAATAGGTACCACTTCGGTGGGAAGGTAACAGCATTCCGTGCACCTTGGTGTTTAGTCATGCTGGCCACATGACCACGGAAACGTCTTTGGACAGCGCTGGCTCTTCAGCTTTGAAACAGAGATGAGCACCGCAACCCTAGAGTCGGACTCGACTGGCTTTCGAGCAAGGGAACCTTTTTCCATATTGGCAATGAGACCAGATAACCTTTCTATCCTAGCATTGTCAGTAAACAGACATTTTAGCTATTATCGGAACAAAAGTAAAGGAACCTAGGAGAGGATTATGCCTGTGCCTATGTTTCACTTGAATTGGGATGGAATAGGATGTCTCTGAGAGAAGCTGTACCTTGCCCAGTCTCTGGCCACCAGATTAATTAAGGCCTTTCATGGATTTTTAAAGAGTCTTTATGGCAGCTGAGATGCTAACAGCTGGTTCTCTCAGAGATGTTTGGCAACAAACTATAGAACACTGAAACTCGCTTATTTCTAAGACAGGAAAAGAAAGGTAAGACATTTCTTTTAAAACCCGTGTAAAATCTATTATGAATAAAACCAAACGGAAAAGCATGTATGGTTTCAATAGCTACTCATTTCCCCATTCATGGAGACCTTTAGATTTTAACAAATTGGAAAATGTTACAACTGTAGATTAAAATTATCAAAGGATGATACATCTCAATCTCATTAATATTTTCCTCTTCTATATATATAAAAGAAAGTCCCCTCACTGTAAAATCAATGCCCAGGCCAAACCGCTGGACCTAGAGACACCAAATTCGGGGAGAGCGCTCCTACTGTGGCGTAGGTGTTCGCTAAGAAGGGATTTTTAGAAATTCGACACCTAAGTGGGTCAAAAGGGGGAAAATGTGCTCCCCCATTGATTCCTATGTGGCTCCCAGGCCTGCACCCCCACTCTCTGATTGGTCAGCTGCAGAACTCAGTGTTCTG
>NW_015169790.1:499138-501870 GCF_001447785.1 Gekko japonicus
CGGGGGCGGCAGCAGTCCCAGGGTGCTTAAGCCCACGGGGGACCCTGCCACAGCAGTAACTCCTTAGTGAGCCTGCCAGTCCTGCTTCCACAGTAGCTTCTAATACTCCTCCCCCTCCTACACTGTACAGACAGCTGTCTGTCAGGTGCAGGAGAGGAGGTGGGATGGCTTCCAACACACTCCCCCCACCTCCTACACCTAACAGGCAGTTGTCTGTCAGGTGCAGCCCCACCTCCACAGTGGCTTCTAAAACTCCGCCCCCTCCCGCTCCTATACTGGACAGGAGCTGCCTGTCAGGTGTAGAAGAGGAGGTGGGATGGCTTCCAACACACTCCCCCCACCTCCTACACCTAACAGGCGGTTGTGTGTCAGGTGCAGCAGTGGTTGCAGGGTGCTTAAAGCCATGAGGGAGCCTGCCCCAACAGTAACGACTTTCTGATCCTTTCTGCCAGTGATCCTGGCAGCTCCACAGTGGCTTCTAATACTCCTCCCCCCTCCCCATCCTACACTGGACAGGCAGCTGCCTGTCAGGTGTAGGAGAGGAAGTGGGATGCTTACAGCCGCCGGGGAGGGTTGCTCAGCAGGATTGCCTTAGCACTGCTACTGGCCCAGCCTCCCCATTGCCTTTAAATACAATCCCCCCCAACACCAGAGAGGCCAGAGTCTGTCAGGTATAGGAGAAGGGCCAGTGTATGAATATTTATGGGGAGATAGTAAAGGACATTTCTAGGAGCCATTTCGATGCATGCCTCCCTCATGAACCTGAAGAAATGTCCACCACATCACCACTCCCTCACACCAACTCCCCCTCACACCTCACATCTCTTAGTGCCCCCAAGAAAGCTCCTGGCAAACATCGAGACAGATACACCAATGCTACAAGGAGGAGGCAACTTAGGAATGTGGCAAAGACATTTGCACATAGTACTCCTGCAGTGCACTAAGCTGTGCAGTTCAAGTACCAGCAAGATCACCCTGAGGTACTCAGAAGAACACAGTCTCTATATGAGCAAAACAATCCAGGAACAAAAGTAGAGAGGCCATCACTTTTGTGGAAGGTAGCAGGAGTTGACTTAACAGATGACTGCTTCTTAAATGGACAGTTCTATGTGGCCTCCTCCAGAGTGAGCTCACCAAGCAGCCTGGTGATCCTGGCACCTGAGAGCAGAACCACCCATGTGGTCTAGAGAGAGGTCCTTCAGTAGAGGGTGGGGGAGTATGTATGTCTCAACTAATTTCTTACATTACAATCTTCTCCGTTAGAATTCCTACAACAAATGTCACATTTCAAATTTCACATCATCAGTATTATAACTGGATTTACGGAACTTAAATACCATAGTGAAGCATGGGCAGCAGGCTAGTCTGTCTATAGCTTATGGTGTGAATTAAGGCTGGAATTAGTGTTCTGGAGCCCACACAAGGCAACTGGGTCATCCTCATTAGAATTTGACCTGGAGAATCAATTTGCTTAGCATGGAGGGTTGCAAGAGACAAGATGACAGCTTCAGGAGGAGCAGGAGGCACTTTGTGAACAAGATGACCCTCAGAAACAGCATGAGTGGACCTGCTGCTATAGAAGGCAGTGGGAGATGCTTTGGAAGAGGAATAGGTATTTTTAAAAAGACTGAATGGCATATGAAGTAACTAGTAGCATGCATGTCTGTTGTGTTTCTAGACAACACTAAGTAAATGCTTGATGAGAGGTACAAAAGGGAAGTATGAATTCTGGCATTCATTCAGTCTCTTTTTGCTGTATATATTGGTATTCCCATCTTGTTCCCTGGGAGACTGTGGAACTGTGAATAAGCCTTGTCCTCCTAGCTAGAGGAGCAGGAACAGGTGGGTGGTCTTGCCTCAAATGCCACATGTGTTGTAGGCAGCCCAGTCCTGCTGGATTCCAAAGGTGGCTGCCTCTGCAGCACCAGCACAAACTAAGGGCGTGATCATACGCACAATTAGACTCGCCATAGGTGCCAATGCCAGGCGGCAACCTGTCGGCAACCCATTCTGCTCCGCCGCAGAAGCTAAGTAAAAAGACACCGGGGGGAATCCAGTAGTAAACAGGTTGCGACAGGCCACGGATGGACTTTCCTGTGTCTGATCACTCCAGCGTGCTCTCATGGTTTTGGGATGGTCTGATCAGGCCATCCTGACTCCATGCTGTTGTTCTTTTACCCCTTCTCGGTATGTGCATCATCACAAACTCCATAGGGAGCCCTCAGTGCGAAGATACGATACATCAATTCCAAGTTTAAGCGCATTGGAAACTAACAGCAAAAAAACCCCAAGTCACCCGCGGTTGCGTCTGATCATGCAGTGGCGGGCTGTGCCTGCCACTTCCAAGGACTGTGTGATCACACAACTATGGGTCAAATTCCTCTGGAGGAAATACCCTCACTTCCCCCCACCTCCGCTTTATCTCACATGTGTGATCGCCCCCAATTCCTCCGAAGGAAATAGCCTCACTCCCCCCCCCATTTTATCTCGCGGGTGTGACCACCCCATAAATCAGTATTATATGCCTTAGTCAGGAACAAGGTTAAAAGGGGAGTTATGGTGCAAACATAAGCAGAGTTACACCCTCTGATCCCACTGTTAATGTAGGAATCATACCACTCCCACTAATGACAATATTGCTGCAATGGAATTTCAGAGGGACTGCATCTCCCAGCAGCCCTGCTCTGGGGAGCCTGGCCTTTCTTTCCCCAGAGTAGGGAGGGTGGGAAGGA
>NW_015169790.1:501895-537083 GCF_001447785.1 Gekko japonicus
CAGGAGGAATAGGCCAACGAGGGGAGGTTGGCTGGTGGAACGCTGGAAAAAGGGACCCAAGGACTGGAGCAGCTTCCTGCTGCAGGACTGGAGCTCTAGTTAAGAGGCTTTGTCATTGGACAGTGTCAGGCAAGCCCTGGGAAGACAGGTGAATTCCTGTTAGTTGACTGACAAGCGCTAAAGGGCCTTGTCAGGGACTTGCATCAGTCCATTTTCAAATGGCTCTTGAGAGCTGTTGAGAGCCAGTTTGGTGTAGTGGTTAGGAGCGTGGACTTTTATCTGGGAGAACCAGCTTTGATTCCCCATGCCTCCACATGCAGCTGCTGGTGTGACCTTGGGTCATTCATAAGTTCTTTCAGAGCTGTTCTCCCAAGGGCAGTTCTCAAAAGAGTTCTCTCAGCCCCACCTACCTCACAGCCAGTGTTCCCTCTAAGCTGAGTTAGTGTGAGCTAGCTCACAGTTTTTTAGCCTCCGGCTCACACATTTTTGTCCGAGCTCAAGAAGGATGGCTCCAGTGCAAACTAATTTATGCAGTAACCAAATTGCTCACTCACAACCTTAATGCCAGTAGCTCACAAAGTAGAATTTTTGCTCACAAGACTCTACAGCTTAGAGGGAACATTGCTCATAGCATGTCTGTTGTGGGGAAGGGGAGGGAAAGGAGATTGTAAACCTCTCTGAGACTCCTTTGGGTAGTCAGGGGCAGGGTATATAATCCAGTCTCTCTTCTCTCTAAATTGAAATAGGAATCTAGATTGTATATTTATTGAACTGGTTCAGTGAAGATCATATTAACTGAACATTACATGAAATTATAGGAAATAAGATGCTTGCACTCATCCTTGTTAGAGTGTCTACAAGATGATCCACAGAGGATCTTCTTTTTTTCTACTGAAAGATGTGGGGACATTATGTAACTTCCAAGTAAGGTTGCCTGAAGTCTGAGGTCTATATAGGAAGACCATTTCTGGTTGCCTTTGTTTCCAGAGATCTGATGGATGGTAGGTAGAATGAGGTCTTCTTCAGGGGTCACAACTGCCTGATAGATTATTGCAATATTATTTTAACAGCAATTGCAATATTCAATTTCTCTAAGACTTTGTTTTGGTTTCTGTTTTCTTCGTTTTTAACTTTTTTCTTTGTATTGTGGCTTTTAGTCATTTTATTGTCATTGTATTCCAAGTTTCTAAAACTGTTTGATATTTTTGTTCATTTGTTGTATATTCCTTTTTAAAGTGGAAACGTTGGCTATGCATTCTCTAAATTAGTACACAAATAGTATTGCATCTGAAATTGTCAGTATTGTATTTTAGTGCTTCTTTTTAAAATATATTTTATAGACAGACATGACTTTTTAGCTTAAACAGGAAAGGCACAAAATAATTTTACCGATCCCCTAATGCAAAGCTTCAATGGTATCTCACTATCCGAACAATAATAAAATTCCTAAAAAGCCCAAGAGAACCCTAGAGGGAACCAATTGTTTTCTGCATCCATGAGTGTACATTGAGTTATCTACAGGCATAATAGCTCATGCTAGATTGTGATGTGCCGCACAGAAGTAGAGTACTAAGTGGTTGGGAAATTACTCTTTTTCTTTAAACAAGGCCACAGTAAAATGACTTGGGAGCCAATGGAACCTGCTGGCTATGTGATGCCCACATATGTGCTGATGCCTCATTTGGAAAGATGTTTAATTTGAATTCTATGTATAATTAACATTTGGAGTTGCATGGAAGATTACAGCACAGCTATTTCTAAGCTAGAAAAAAATCCATCGTGCAATTTTTCCAGTCATGGAAGGAGCTACTGCATCTTCTTTGTGTCCTGATGTGAATTATTACTCTGCTGACATGAATAGACCACTTGTATGAATAACAATTGTGTGAGTGATGGTTATGCAGCTGCAGCCAGAGCTGCAGTGGCTTTCAGTATGTTCACTAAAACTACTAAAAGGCCTTTTCAGCTGCCACCCACAAACTGAGGTACTGTACTCCCCAAGAGCTTCATTGGTTCCCTCGTGGAAGATCCTCTAGGGATTAACTGAAGACCTATCTACTTGAGGAGGGAAGGTGGCACGGTACAGCCCAGTCTCATCAGATCACGGAGTTGGTATTTGAATGGGAGACTGCAGAGGAAGGCAATGACAAGCCACCTCTGCTTCTCACTTGCTTTGAAAGCCTCTTGCTGCAGTTGCCATAAATTGCTTGTGACTTGACAGGACATACCCACATATCTATCTATTCAGGAATGCCTTAAAATAGACATTTTATCCCTGGTTTTTATGTTTGGTGTAGTGGTTAAGTGCGCGGACTCTAATCTGGGAGAACTGGGTTTGATTCCCCACTCCTCCACTTGCACCTGGCTGGATGACCTTGGGCAAGCCATAACTCTGGCACAGCTGTTCTTGAAAAAGAGCAGTTTCTGTCAAGAGTTCTCTCAGCCCCACCTACCTCACAGGGTGTCTGTTGTGGGGAGGGGAAGGGAAAGGAGTTTGTGAGCCGCTCTGAGACTCCTTTGGGTAGTGAAGGGCGGGGTATAAATCCAATCTCTTCTCTTCTCTTCTTCTTATTGTCATTTTTAATGGTGATTTGTGGTTATATTAATGATTTTCTCTCACTTTTTGTTTTGTGGAGCACTCTGGGCATGCCTGGCATGGAAAAGTGGCATACGTGCCATACATATAAGTATATAAAGTAATGAAGTAGTGGGATGGATGTCACAGAAGACTGTCCATGTGCAACAATCCTTACTCAAGGAAAAATATTAACTCCTCACTGTCTGCTTCCATTAATGGGAAACAACTGGTACCCTAATATCTTTTCTGAATATGCAACAGCACAATTCTGATACAATTTAAAAAACAAATAAAATCACGCAAACCCTCTCTCGTATGTTCCTTTCCTTCACATGCAAAAATGGCTACGCATCTGACATTAAAACCACAGTATTCAGAAAAGTAGGTGAACATTTTAATCTTCCAGTGCATTCTCTTGCTGCTCTTAAAGCAAAGGTTTTCCTACAGAAGAAATTCAAAGGGTGAATGCAAAGAGAAATTGCTGAATTAACACTCATCAAGAAATAAATCCAAATAAATAAATTAATAAATAACACTATCTCTGCCAACGCTTAATGGGGCTCTGTCATTTCTTATTCATTTCCCACTCAATAAATTAATTATTTCAGCAGTATCTTTGTAACTTCCTGTATTATCTGCTTTATCTCACTTTGTCCTGCACTAGATTTTAGATTTTGCTTATCTAACACCAGTGACTCACACCCATGCTAAGTGAACGGGTTACTCTTTAGACTGGATCTTGTTTTGAACCAGCCTCTGTTTGAAACACACCCACACACCCACATACACACACACATAAATTGGGACTGATTGATCTGTACCTCTGTAGGTCTAATTAAGTGAACTCTGACTCGCAAAAATTTATCCTAGAATAAATTTTAAAGCTGCCACCAGAGGACTCCTCTTTTGTTTTGCTGCTAACTTCATTTTCCTTTCTGCTCACACACTGGTGGATCCAAGCCAGTACATAGCTCAGAAAATAAGGAGGGTCGGTACTAGTCAGAGCTCAGAAAATAAGGAGGGTCGGTACTTGGATGAGGGACTGCCAAGGAAGACTCTGAAGATGAAGGCAATTGCAAACCACCTCTGCTTCCCAATTTCTTTGGAAACCCAGTGCTGGGATTGCCATAAATTGGTCGCAACTTGATGGCACATACATATATAATAATAGCAGCAGCAGCAGCTAACTAAAGCACACAGCATCAGATTGCTCATAATCTGGTGTTCTGCTATCAGTACAACTGTTCATTTTCCAGAATAGCCCATGACTTCCTTTTTCAGTCTGATTTCTGATACCAGGGAGATATAGGAGGTGCCCAAGTGCTATTTTAAGCATCCAAGAAGGACTTTGTTAATGATAACACAAAGTACTGCGTGCTATTTTTGACCTTTTTGTCCAAGTTCATTTTTGTCTACTCAGATTGATCCTTTTCCTACTGAACCTTTCCTGCTGTTGGGAATCCAAAGTACCAGTTGGTGCCTTGGGATGTCACCTAATCACTTGTATTCTTCACATTGCTCCTATCAGGTGCTAGGTTTCACAGAGCCTGTGGTCCAAAATTCTTGTGGTCTATGGCCTCGGCCATTTGTTCAGTATATTAGGCCTGGGAAACAGAATTGCCAGGACTCTAAACTGGCATAATTTTGAACGTCCATCTGCAGGCACAGATTTAATAGTATCCCCAAGCTGTTCCTTTAGTGGGAATACAACAGGAATCCAGTGGCACCTTGAAGACTAACAGAATTTATTCTGGTGTAAGCTTTCATTTATTTATTTACATTATTATAGTCAGCCTTTCTCACTTAGTCTCTGGTGGATTACACAGTCTAAGTCAATGCAGTCAACAGGATGGGACAACGAATAAGTAATGTAATAGAATTAAGAATGCAGAAGTTAAAATCAAGTAAAAATCTGAAACAAAGCTGAAACAAAGCATATCAACATGGCATATTAAACTACGCAGAAACTACATTACACAACAATACATGCAGCAACAGTTAGTATGTTCTATATATAGTAGTATAGTATTCAGTTCTTTTATTAAAGCATCTTCCTGAACCATTCTGATAAAGTCATATTACCTCTGTACCCTCCTGAATAATTCAGTTCATGAGATGCATGAAATGTACATTCATAAAGTCGATAAATTTCTGTTCACAACTGAATGACAGAGGCAGGGGGGGGATGGTACCAAGTGTTATGCCAACTTCTCCAGGAAATCAGTTCATTCAGAGGGTGGTTGGTGGTCATTCCCTCCTGTTGTTGGGTAGCCAAAGTAGAATTAACAACAACAAAAATCTAGTGCAGAGTGAAATGGGATAAGCAGCTATAGTAGGAAGAGACATAACTGAACTATCATATATAAGGGGTGGGATATGTAAGACAGTGAGTGAGAAATCTCAGGTCCTTGTTAAGTCCTTTGGAGGTAATATTCTTAAATTTGTTAATGAATTCTAATTCAACGATTTCCTGTGGGACTGTCCCTTTGAAGTTCTTTTGCAGGAGAACCGTGGCTTTTAGGTCAGCAACAATATCCTGGAAGACTGAAATATTATCCCACAGGTTTCTTCACATTCCCTGGCTGTCCCAGAGTCTATTTCACATGCAGCATCCTTGATCTTCTGTTCTTCATTTCATTACCTCAGAGAACTGCCTGCCTGTCTGTCTGTCTGTCTCTCATCTCCCAGAATCATGTACTACCCATTAGCAGCCAGGGCAGAAGCCAACAGATGAGCGTGGGTTTGCTCTTTACCTCCTCCTGTGCCACTGTTGGGCAGGTCTGAACCAAGTGACCCCAGCAAGGCAGTGTTGCACACAGAATTCTACTCAGACCAGACTGCTGCTGGTGTCAGGGAGCCAACAAGCAAACTTCCACTCATTGTAACCAACACTGACCTGGTATGAGCCAAATGACCGGAGCCTCTGGGGCTTAACTTGCCCTGTCCCTGGCTGTCAGCAACAGCAGTCCACAGAAAACTGGCCCAGTAGGTTAAAGTACCAATCTGCCCTCATTAGCAGCAAACAAGGGGAAAAGAAGAGTCATTCAAGTTCAATGAACACAATGAGACTACAATCATATAGGGAACAACAAAGTTATTGTGAGAAATGGAGGTTTTGATGTTTTAAAATGTGCATGCAAATATAGCCTTAGATCTAATTGCTCAAAGTCATGTGAATACACCTGAAACTGTGTTATACTGAATCAGACCCTTCATCTATTGAGGTTAGTATCATCTACTGGTAAGGGCTCTAAATGGTCTCAAGATGAGATCTTTCACATCACCTGCTATCTGCTGCTTTTATCCTGAGATGCTGGGGATTGAGCTTGGACCTTCTGCATGCAAAGCAGATGTTCCACCACTCAGGTGGGTAGCTGTGTTAGTCTGAAGCAGTAGAACAAAGCGAGTCTAGTGGCACCTTTAAGACCAACAAAGTTTTATTCAAGGTATAAGTTTTTGTGTGGAAGCACACCTTGTCAGATACAGTGAATCAGAATTTCCTCAACCATTACATATAGAAGGGGAGGGTTAGTCGCCAGGAAGGGCCATGTCTCTGTCTTGAGTCTAATTGGTCCTTCCTGGCAATTAACCCCGCCCCTTTTCTTATGTAATGGTTGAGGGAATGCTGTTACACTGTATCAAGCGTGCTAGCACAAGAAAGCTTATACCTTGAATAGAACCTTATTGGTCTTAAAGGTGCCACTGGACTCAACCTTTGTTCCCCCACTCCGTCACGGTTCCTCCCTCACATCTGCTGTGATGATATGTACAATTGCATGCCACATAGCATGTCACAACAGACATGGCTGTACTTTATTTATTTATTTATTTATTAAAACATTGTGGCCACAACAAACTCCCCTAGTAGCTTGCAGAATAATATCAATTTAAAATCTACAGCAGAGATAAAAACCAACAATACTGAGATGGACTGAATAAAACTCAACAAAAACAGCCTGGTAAAATACCAGGGTTGCATAGCAACCGGATTAAAAGTTAGAGGATTGGATTTAACGGCTTGAATTAAAAGCCCTTCTAAACAAAATAATTTTTATTACCAGTTTGTGAACAAATCAAGAGGGACGGAGCTAAATGCACCTCAGAGGAGATGGAATTCTATCGCCTCTAGCTCGTGTAATCAACCACACACTGAACTTCTAAAGTGAATTGAGCAAGGCATCACTAGAGGATATCAGTATATATAAGTAGTTGTTATGTTCAGAACGGGCACAACGTCATGTGGATGTTCCGGTTTAATGCAGGAGCCTCCTATATTCTATGGTGGCCAAAATCCCTCATGTGCAATCAGCCTATATAATTTCAGCAAATTCATGTCTAATTATTCCAGAAACAAAGCTATAGTTGGGATTTCCAACTCTGGATTGGGAAATTCCTAGAGTTTGGGGGTGGAGCCTACGGAGGGCAGGGTTTTAAGGGGGAAGGACCTAAGGGAACCTTAGTGGCATATAATGACATGGCATCCATCCTCCAAAGCAGCCATTTTCTCCAGGGAAACTGATATGTGTAGTATGGAGATCCGTTGTAATTGCAGGACATCTCCAGGCTCCACCTGGAAGTTGGCAACCCTAGGTAAGATATATGGACTGGGTACAACAAATGAGAAGGAAATACAGATTTGCCTGGAAGAAATGTGATCTTGCAGAAAAGCAAGAACCTTTGTTTAAAATCTGAGACTTTGGTGCATAGACTGTGCATAGACTTCAACACAACAACAAAGCTTATCCTCCCCCCCAAAATCCCGTTGATCTCTAGGTGCTACTGGACTCAGATCTAGAAATCTTGTGGCTGTACTCAGGGAGGGAGGGAGGGAAGGCAGCATGGTATAGCCCAGTCTCATCAGATCTTGGAAGCTAAGCAGGATCAGTACACCACCAAGGAAAACTCTGAAGAGGAAAGCAATAGCGAACTATCTCTGCTTCTCATTTGCCTTGAAAATTCCTTGCTGAGTTTGATATAAATCAGTTGCAACTTGATGGTGCTTGTGTACATCTTCAGACATCAGAAACAAACTGTAGTTTAGAATTGTTTAGAATCCTGGCTGGAGATTTTTATTTATTTATTTTTATTTACTCATTTGACTTATATCCCGCCCTTCCACGTGGGCTCAGGCGGCTAACAAGAGGCAACTGCCATACATAACACTGAAACCAGATAGAACAATCAAATTACATTTACATTTAAAATCGGTGCTCGTAACAATGTGTCATCCAAGACGGGACTCCAATACAATGTTTCAGCGGATCTACTGTCTCTTCTTGATCGGTCTGCACTATGTCCATTCTTCATTCCCAAGGCCAGTTCGTATTGCCAGAAATGGCAGCACGGTGGTGGTACAGTGATGGTGGTGGCTCCTACTCAAAAGCCTGGCGGAAGAGCTCCGTCTTGCAGGCCCTGCGGAACTGCATAAGGTCCCACAGGGCCCTGATCTCATCCGGGAGCTCCTTCCACCAGGTAGGAGCCACCACCGAAAAAGCCCTGGCCCTAGTCGCAGCATATTTAACATCTCTAGGGGCTGGGATAACCAGAAGATGTTTTGCCCCCGACCGTAGTGCCCTTGGGGGAACATATGGGGAAAGGCGGTCCCTTAGGTAAGCTGGACCCTGGCCATATAGGGCTTTATAGGTAAGAACCAGCACTTTGAATCGGACTCGGTACGCTATTGGCAGCCAGTGCAGCGCATTCAGAACAGGCTGGACGTGGTCTCACCTAGAGAGGCCCATCAACAGCCTGGCTGCTGCATTCTGCACCAGCTGCAGCTTCCGGATCTGCGACAAAGGCAGCCCCATGTAGAGAGTGTTACAGTAGTCCAACCTCGAGGTAACCGTCGTGTGGATCACTGTGGCCAAGTCATCGCGGTCAAGATAAGGAATAAGAGATAAGAAACAAACTGCAATTTGTTAAAGCACCAAATGTGAGCAACACAACAAACTGGAGTTTCATCTTCAACCTCAGCTCTCAGTACACAAGCAAAAGGGGGAGGGGGAGCACACGAGCCCAAGGATTTCCCGACTCTTTCTTATCACAAACAACCCAGTCTGAATGCAGTCCCTCAGGCTCAAATTCCAAAAGCATTTTTTGCTTTTTTAAAAAGCAAAAACAACAAAACTTATTTTTGGCTTAAAGATTAAGGGCTGGTGCATACATATTTGATTCTAGACACTCCCTAAAAGCAGTAGAGTCAACAGGCAAGGCCTATTCCATGCACATATGATTCAGGGCATATGCGCATACATCTATACACATGCACACATAACCAATTCCTGCAGTTTTTACAGCCCTTTCGTGATTCAGTGGTAGAGGAAAAAAATAGCCTAATCTCTGGTGTCTGGAAGGGACCACATGTGTACTGATTAATTTCTATTCCAAAGGTGCTGTATTGACATTAAGTGGTGTGACTTGGGCAGTGTAGATTTTTTCCCCTTCAGTTTTATCACAGGGGTTGGGCTGGATTTGTGGATATAAGTGCAGAACTTTGTTCAGTTGCAACAAGTTAAGGAGAGCATAAGACCTGCAACCACCAGAATGAAGCAGCTTATTCTTTTAATGCTTTCAGTATGGATGGCCAGTGGAGTACAAAGGTAAGAGAGCTTCCTTGGCCTTTTCATCAGTTCTTTCAGACTACTGAAGTTAGTTACCCACGCTCAAACTACTGCCTCATAAAACATGGGTCTTTGGGTTTTCCCCCCCATTTGATTAAGAAACAGCATTCATCACGTTTCCTTTTCCCGTCTCCACAGAGTTCCTCTAAAGAGACACAAATCTTTGCGGACAACTTTGAGAGAGCGTGGGCAACTGTCCGGGTTCTGGAAAGCCCACAAGGTAGATATGATCAAGTACACCCAGGAATGTGCAGCAGTCCAGGAAGTCAATGAGCCACTCCTCAACTATTTTGATGTAAGTTACGAGCAGGGTTTATGAAACTATGAGGGGCAGAAATATGGCAGCAGCAAAAGAGAAAAAAACTTTATTTTTGCGTGAAAACCACAAATGTGCTGAAGACAAGCTCTCGGTCGTCCCATTCAATGGAGCTTATATACATTCAAGAATAATGTGGCAATGTGCCAGATATTATTTGCCTGCTTTATCTGTGGCTGGTGTATTAACCTTTTCAAAATTATTTGTCACTTAGGAATACAATGCTGGTTTTTCAGTATGGATGTCTTTGTCTAATAGCCGGGGGGTGGAGTGGGGACAGAAGATGAATCATTCTTGTTGAATGTTTAAAATGGTATCTTTAGTGCTATGGTCAGACTTGCCCTGATCCAGCCTCAGGAATACCATGCTGCATCTCCATATAGTGGATTGTAGGTTAGCTGGGAGACTGCTTTGCAGTGTCTTTAAGGTTCCAAAGTCTGTTCATGTAAGTATATAATGCATGCAATCTGATATTTTCCTTTAGCTTGGGAAGAATTCTTGCTTTGTGAAGCTTTCCTGAGCTCTGCATCCTGAATATATATTTTTTGTTTTTTCCTGTTAGGTGGAATATTTTGGACAGATCTCCATTGGGACTCCTCCTCAGAATTTCACCGTGCTTTTTGACACCGGTTCCTCCAACCTCTGGGTCCCATCTGTTTACTGTGTCAGCAAAGCCTGCGGTATGACTGGGTTGGGTGTATAAAATGTAAATGAACTAACAAACTGTAATAATAATAATAATCAGAGGTCATTTCGGGGGGATCGCGGGGATCGCAGTTCTCCCGGGTGAGGTACGGGGGGGGGAACATGACGAAGCCCCGCCCCCTGCTTCCGGCCACCCCGCTTCCGGCCCTCATTCAGCCAGGAGGAGGCAGGAGAAGAGGGAGGGTAAGTTGCTTTTTCCCTGCCTCTCCCCACCCCTGCCTGCCTGGGGCCAGGGAGGGCCTTCGCGGGGTTTCCTTGCACTCCCGCCAGCCTCGCAGGTTCATCGCCGGGCCCCTCATGGGGCTCGGCAGTGGAGCTGCAAGGCCGGCGGCAGCAGCCGGGACCATTGGGGGCGGTGTGTGTGGCCTTATGACACACTTCCGGTGATGTCAGGGTGTGTGGCCTTATGACACACTTCTGGTGATGTCAGGGGGTGTGGCATATGCTAATGAGTTATGCTAAGAGCGATTTACAGCTACTCAAAGAGACAATGGACTAACAATATATTCGTGGGGGATAGGGAAGACAACATACAATATTTAATCACACACACATTGTAGCTGGTCGGAGGATCCATCTACAGGCTGTATCAGTCATGTCCCGACGGCATGTATTCTGTCGGCTGGCTGATGACGTCAGGGCTCGTGATGTTGCACTGCCACACTGCCACCGCCTGGCCAATTCGCTCCACTGCAGGGAATGCCAAAACAGATTTTCCCCACTTTTGATCTTGCCGCGCTGCAAATGTCAGTCCTGGCAGCTAACACTTCCCAAGGGGAGTGGTGTGCCCACCCCCTTACGGGTGGTCCCCAATTTATCTACTTGCCGAAGCTTTCGAATCGCTGGGTAGACGATGAGCTAGGGACAAGGCTTGGTTGCTCACACCAGCACGGGGCTAGAACTGACAAAGCTTGGCAGTTCAGATGTTATACAGGATTTACCCTCCAGCGCCACCATATGTGGCATGCAGGGCTTTGTCCATTTGGACAATATTGTGGCTGATGCGGTGATTGGGTTCCTCTCAGATACAAAATACTTTTTTATTATTATATATGAGCTGGATTCTATTTAAACTGGCCATGGGGAACTTTAAAATGCTCCATTTGGAAGCAGTAAGAAATGTTCATGTTTGTTCCCCATGCATACTGGGCAGTTTCCTTTGCTTCCCACACTGTTATTTTGTACTGTGGCCTGATTTTCACAGTGAGCCTCTGGACACAGATGGCTCATCATACAGTGCTGCTACTGTATTAAACAACTGAAAAGGTTCTGCATATGAGCTGTAGAGTGCAGTGCTAGCCCAGCTGTAAACAGGAGTAGATACCTTTTAAATAGTGGCTGTCGTTGCCTTTGTAAGTTACTTAGTTGTGATTAGTACTGGTTTGCAGTTAGCAACATTCAGTAGCCTGAACAAAAGGGAATATAATCATAAGATATTACTTTACTGGGAGGGAGGGCGGGCGGGCAGGCAGGCACTGGCCTGGGGAACGAGGTAACTACAGAATTCTTATGTTCATTTGTATGATACTGGTCTTGCCACATGGGGGCACATTTACAATAATAAATAATGCATTCATAAGCCGAGTACATTCAGAAGACAGGTTTGGCATGAAAGATTGATGGGGAGGGACAGAATTCAGGGTCATTTTCTATGCCATAATTCATTGTCTAAATGAGATCTTGGTGGACTGTGTAAATAAGGCCTGATCGGAGTATTCTATAAGGCTACAGTCTTGTGAACATCCCTCTCCATAAATAGTAATTCTAGCATTGTCCATAGTGCAAATCAGTTCTAGGTAAATATGCATGTGATCAGACTGCATGATGGTAAAGTGCTGTGACGTGGTGAGCCCGATCATCACCTGATCGCAGATGGATGAGCTCACAAGGGCATTTTTATTACTTGATTACCACAGCATATGTGATATGTTCCATGTGTATTTCAATTCAGGCTGTCCTGCAATAAATGATACAAACAGAACTTTTGTATCACATCAGATATAATACTTTTTCAAAGAGGTAGTTCATGGGGGAAGGCCAACAGGAGATGAAAAGTCTCTAGTTCAGGTTGGCTCATCTCAGAGAGATGAGGGGGTACCTGTTGCTTTTCCACAGGGAGGTGGATTGAAATTGTCCACTGAGACCATGGCTAGTGACATGGACTGCCTGACAAGGTCTCGAGATAGCAAGAGGAAGGTTGCAGGCTTAACTTGTATGGGAAATTATAGCTGTTTCTATACAAATGCTAGAAGTGTCCGAGGTAAAATCAGGGAGTTGGAGTGCTTGGTGTTGGCGGGGAAAATAGATATTGTGGGTATTTCAGAACCTTGGTGGGATGAGGTAAATCAGTGGGATACGGTGATTCCCGGTTATATATTATATAGGAAGGAGGGGGGGCTGGAGGGGGGGTTGCTCTGTATGTCAGAGAGGGTATAAAGTCCAGAAAGATTGAGAGGCTAAGAGAATTGGATTCGCTTCTGGAAGTTCTATGGGTTGAAATAGGGGGGGGCAAAAGAAAACTTAACACTGGGAGTTTGTTATCGCCCACCAGATCAAAAGATAGAGGAGGATTATAAAATGATGAATGAATTAAAGATAGCGGCTAGACAAAAACACTGTATCGTAATAGGTGATTTAACTACCCACACATTGATTGGGTCAATATGTGTTCTAGTCGAGAGAAAGAGATTGAGTTTCTAGACACTCTAAATGACTGTGCTATGGAGCAGATGGTCATGGAACCTACCAGGGGAGAGGCGATCCTTGATTTGGTCCTAAGTAACACTCAAGACCTGGTGAGAGATGTAAAAGTGATTGCACCACTTGGAAACAGTGATCATAATGTTGTTGAGTTCAACATTTGTACAAATAGGGAATTGGCCAAAAAGACTCACACAACCACTTTTAACTTTAAAAGGGGTAATTTTTCTGATATGAGGGGACATGTGGGGAGGAAACTGAAGGGAAAAGTAGAAAGGGTCAAAACCATTGGGGAAGCTTGGAAACTGTTTAAAACTACAATTCTAGAAGCTCAAATAAAATATATTCCGCAGGTTAGGAAAGGCACAAACAGGTATAAGAAAAAGCCTACATGGTTAACAAACAAAGTAATGGAAGCTGTAAAAGGTAAAAAGGATTCCTTTAAGCGGTGGAAAGCTAGTCACAGTGAGGCTGATAAAACAGAACACAGGCTATGGCAAATAAAATGCAAGTCTGTGGTCAGGCATGCAAAAAGGGAATATGAGGAGCATATAGCAAAAAATGTAAAGACCAACAATAAAACTTTCTTCAAATACATTAGAAACAGGAAACCAGCCAGGGAGGCAGTGGGGCCCTTGGATGACCAAGGGGTAAAAGGAGTACTGAAGGATGATAGGGAAATGGCTGAGAAGCTAAATGCATTTTTTGCCTCCGTCTTCACTGTGGAAGATGAGAGGTGCTTGCCCACTCCAGAGCCGCTGAGTTCGGGAGGGGTGTTGAAAGACCTGAGTCAGATTGAGGTGACGAGAGAGGAGGTCCTAAAACTGATAGACAACTTAAAAACTGATAAATCACCAGGCCCAGATGGCATACATCCGAGAGTTCTGAAAGAACTCAATTGTGAACTTGTGGATCTCCTGACAAAAATATGTAATCTCTCCTTAAAATCAGCCTCCATTCCTGAGGACTGGAAGGTAGCTAATGTCACTCCCATCTTTAAAAAGGGTTCCAGAGGAGATCCGGGAAATTACAGGCCTGTCAGTCTGACGTCGATACCGGGTAAATTGGTGGAAACCATTATTAAGGAAAGAATTAGTAGGCACATAGATGAACAAAACCTATTGAGGCAGACTCAACATGGGTTCTGTAAGGGAAGATCTTGTCTCACTAACCTGTTAATGTTCTTTGAGGGGGTGAACAAACATGTGGACAAGGGGGATCCAATAGATATTGTTTACCTTGACTTCCAGAAAGCTTTTGATAAAGTTCCTCATCAAAGGCTCCTAAGCAAGCTCAAAAATCATGGGATAAAAGGACAAGTCCTTTTATGGATCAAAAACTGGCTAATTAATAGAAAACAGAGAGTGAGTATAAATGGGCAGTTCTCCCAGTGGAGGGGTGTAAGCAGTGGGGTACCACAGGGATCAGTACTTGGTCCACTGCTTTTTAACTTGTTCATTAATGATTTGGAGTTGGGAGTAAGCAGTGAAGTGGCTAAATTTGCGGATGATACGAAGTTGTTCAGGGTGGTGAAAACCAGTGAGGATTGTGAGGCACTCCAAAGGGATCTGTCAAAGATGGGCGAGTGGGCGTCAACATGGCAAATGGGGTTCAATGTGGCCAAGTGCAAGGTGATGCACATTGGAGCCAAAAATCCTAACTATAAATACACGTTGATGGGGTCTGAACTGGCAGAGACAGATCAAGAGAGAGATCTTGGAGTTGTAGTAGATAACTCACTGAAAATGTCGAGACAGTGTGTGACTGCAATAAAGAAGGCCAATGCTATGCTGGGGATTATTAGGAAGGGTATTGTAAACAGATCAGCCAATATCATAATGCCGCTATATAAATCAATGGTGCGACCTCATCTGGAATACTGTGTGCAATTCTGGTCACCACACCTTAAAAAGGATATTATAGCTTTGGAAAAAGTGCAGAAAAGAGCAACTCGAATGATAAAAGGGTTGGAACACTTTCCCTATGAGGAACGGTTAAGGCGCTTAGGGCTCTTTAGCTTGGAGAAACGACGACTGAGGGGTGACATGATTGAGGTTTATAAGATTATGCATGGGAAAGAGCAGGTAGAGAAAGAGGTACTTTTCTCCCTTTCTCACAATACAAGAACCCGTGGGCACTCCATGAAATTGCTGAGCGGTCGGGTTAGAACGGATAAAAGGAAGTACTTCTTCACCCAAAGAGTGATGGACCTCCTGATGGCACCTGGTATTTTTGGCCACTGTGTGACACAGAGTGTTGGACTGGATGGGCCTTTGGCCTGATCCAACATTGGCGTCTCTTATGTTCTTATGTTCTTATAGACTGGGTGGAAATGATGTTAGCAGATGGTGTATGTAACAATCAGCCTTAAGGTAGCAGTCCAACACATCGTGTGATAACTGCAAAATATATGCAGAGGCTAAGCCTGTGATTTACTTCTGAAATGTGTACAGGCCCTGCACTGTCAGCCTTCATGCCAGAACTCCTGGCCGTTATATTGCAAGATAGAGGTGGTGGTGGTGGTCACATGTCACTTATTCAATATTCTGACTGAGGAAACTATATTTTAAACCACAGTTGAACATTCCAGATTTCATCCATCAGCCTCCAGTACCTACAGTGAGGTGGGGACTCCTTTTTCTATTCAATATGGCACTGGGAGCCTGACAGGAATAATTGGATCAGATCAAGTAACTGTGAGTAGAAGATCTCATTGTTTCTCTTAAACTTTCCTTTGTTTCCAGCTTTGTTGAAAAACATGATTTAATCCACACTATCTTTTACTTTGGGGGGGGGAAGCAACCTCCCTCTCTGTATGTATCCCGAATGCAGGATCTGTTCAACCTTCAAACATAGAAGACCCAGCCTAGAATCCTGGACGTAGCCAGAAAATTTTGGGTGGTGGGGCGTTGGGAAATCCAAGAGGCAGGAAGAGAGGGGGCACAGGGGTGGGGGGGGGCAGGCAAGTGAAGAAGAGAAAGGTATTTCCTTACCTGCCGGCTGGACTCAGTTCGCCTTGGCCACTATAGGAGAGGGAGAGCCGATGGGCTGGTGCGATTAATACTTAGGGATTATGCGCTCTGTGCTACAGTAGCGACAGGCCTCACCCACCTGCGACTGTAGCAGAAAGTGCATACCAAGTTTTAATCGCACTGGCCAGTCAGCTCTCCTCCTGTCCTCTCCTCCAGCCCAGGGAAACAAATGCGGCTGGCAGCTAAGGGCATGGGCAGGGCCAGCAGGAGTTGTGGGGCGTGGGCCATGAGGGAGGGGACACCACCCCTAAATGCCCCACTGTGGCTACGGGCCTGTCTTAGAGTGTGTTCTATATCCCCCTGTGAATTGTTTGTCATCTCCACAGCCTATGACAAAGATTATCCATTATTATCATGGACATTCTTTTTGGATAGCTTTACCTTCATTTTCTGATCTCATTTCAGTTATTCATTCAGGTAATAGGGTCATGCTTTGTTCACTGTTGTGCAAGCCATCCTAGTGGACTGGATGATCCAGCAAGGCAGTTTCACCCAGCCTCAACCTAAACAGGTTTGGAGGTAATGAGGCCCAGCTGCCTTGCCTGCAGGTGTTGAGTTCCTTGGCTGTTCTGTGCTTTGGCCAGGATCCTGTGAGGAAGTATTATCCTCAGAACACTGCTCTAGACCTACAAGGAGATTATGTACAGCCAGTTGCGAACTTAGCCTACTTTTTGCCACCTCAGCCCAGGCCACCATTCCTGAGGAGCGGGAGAGGGTCCTGGGCTGGGTTCCAACCTACTGGTGGTGGCTGGAGATCCCCAGGATTATAATTTATCTCCAGGCCTCTATCCAGAGGGGCTGCAGTCCTAGGTTCAAGTGCTGCCTGGGGGACGCCTAGCAGCTGACTCAAGGGCTAATGGCAAGGCTTCTCTTGCAGGGTGTGGCAGTGTAGCTTCTGGTGCCACTAGTACATCCTTAGCAGGTGATGGTACATTCCTGCCATGCTGGGCCCTCCCTGGTCTCTTGGGTCCTCCTCAGTCACCAACTTTGGCTCCTCCCCTGAGGACTCTGAGTCAGATTCACTGGGCTGGTTGGAGGTGGTCACAACATTTCCCCATTATGACATTCCTCAGCACCCCAGATGTTTGCTTTCTCTGTCCTTTTCCCTTGGGCATAATTCTTGGGTTATTTTTGTTTGCTTGTTTGTATGAGCATAGGATCAGTATTAATGAGTTTCTGCCCTTCAGGTAGAAGGAATTACTGTAGCCAATCAACAATTTGCAGAAAGTGTCAATGAGCCTGGAAACACCTTTTTGGATTCTGAATTTGATGGTATTCTTGGTCTGGCCTACCCATCCCTGGCCGTGGATGGAGTCACTCCAGTCTTTGATAACATGATGGCCCAAAACCTGGTGGATCTGCCAATGTTCTCCGTCTACATGAACAGGTGACATAAATGGACTTCTGGTGCCAGCTACTACTTCAAATCTAGGCCCCACTTTAACTAAAAATCAATTATAGTGGAGGCTAAAAGACAAACCCATAGTGGCTATTTTAAAAATGTATGCCTTTAGAGGACATGTGGAATTAATGATGGTCTTCCAACATGAAAAAACACAGAAAATGTAAAATTAAATAATACTGAGGGGAAGGCCCTTGCCAATTGAAATCCTAACTGAAATGATAATTCGTTTTTCCCTCAGAAATGAAGAATCCTCTGTAGGAGGGGAACTGATTTGGGGTGGCTTCGATCCTTCCCATTTCAGTGGAAACCTCAACTGGGTTCCAGTCACTAAACAGGGTTATTGGCAGATCCTGCTGGATAAGTAAGTGTCTTGTTTGGGGAACTCTTTGGGTTAACTGCAGAGATAATGGAGGGAAGCAGTGATGAAAATTATTAATATGTTTTGTCATTGAAGAAGGCAGACTTAAAAAACCAGCCTGTGTAGTTATGTTTAGGTTTCCAGTGGGTCTCTAGAGTTGTGTATATCAGCAAGAGGCCTCTCCATTCTACATAGCAAAATGATTCAGGTTGAAAGTCAGAGGCATTTCAAAACCAGTATGAATCCATGGACTTCATAAATTGTAGTAGCTGGATGAGGTACACAGGAGGATGTGCCAGAGATAATTGACTCTGCTCTCCAGGAGAGTAGAAGAACAAATTGCAAAGGCTTTCTTTTTCTTCTGAGGTTGGTGAAAAATTAGTCATGATAAGCATGTGGAATTCAACATGGGATGCAACAGCTACTTATGGAAATGGATATGAAACAATGTCTACAGATGCTGCTACCACACTCTAAGCTACTGCTTCACCACTTCCTCCTTTTTCTTCTGACTTCCTGCCACCCTGCAACTGTCTACTTCAAGTCTGTGTAGGTAGGGAGGCTACAAGGGAATCACATGCATGCACATGATAGACTCACAAGCTGCAAAGGGAAATGGAATTCTGGGTCTCAGTTCAATGAGCCAGCATCTTAGGGTGCGTGAATACACCACACAGTTCAAGCATGCTCACTTGCAGATAGGATTGCCAGCCTCCGGGTGGGGCCTGGAGATCTCCTGCTTTTACAACTGATCTCCAGCTGACAGAGATCAGCTCCCCTGGAGAAAATGGCTCCTTTGAAGGGTGGACTCCCCTCCCCAAACCCCGCCCCCTCCTGGTTCCACCCCCAAAGTCGCCAGACATTTTCCAACCCAGACCCGGCAAATCTACTTGCAGAAAATTCTTACTTTTACATATAAAAAATTAGCGACTGTCCTTGCCAGCAACGTCTTTTGGAGCTTACAACCATTTGGGCAGATCCAGATGTTATTCTCTGGACAGTGTCCAAAATCCATAGACGGTGTCCAACCATGCATACATGGAAGGCATTCATCTCACACTTCTGGCACCCACCTCTGATCCCAAAAAACATCACTCCTAGGGTTCCTGGACTTACATGGAAGAATAGCCACATGAATGAGGGCCTTGCAGTAAGGAGGGAAGAGGAAAGAGATTGCCCTTTCTTCTCTTTTACATTAGTAGAACTGTACTTGTAGACACAGAGGGTGCTATTTCAGTCCCTTCCTGCAGTGCCCCAACCTTGTGGCCTTCATCCTACAACTCCAGGAATGATCTTTCCCATGAGTGGAAGGGCTGCTGGAATTAATAGCAACCCAGAAATATCTTGAATGCATAGTAGACTGCAGGCTCTCATTTCTGTAAAGTCCAATGTTCAAGCGGCCTGTTTCAAATAATTGCATTATGATATCCTTTGTATATTTCTTACCCCTTATCTCACTGAAAATGAGTAGCAGTTTTTCAAGTCAAGTAGCGGTTTGAATGCTAATTGCAGAGATGTCATAGATAGATGTCATAGATAGACTTTAATTCTAATGTTTTCCCTGGCACTTTAGAAAATGTGTGTGGGGGGGGGGATCAGGCTGGAATCAAAACTTGAGACAGAATATTTTCCTGGACAAGTACACCAGGTTCCATTTAGACATCTCAATCTTTAATGAAAATATCCTAATTGTATCAATCCTGCCTCGCCACTACCCTGAGGAAAGTGTGTTACAGGTGAGATTCAAACACAGAATGTTATCTTGGATGCCAGCTTTCATTCTGAGGGAGATATTATATTGTGGTGTTTTCTTTTCTTTTGTAAAGATTATTTTTGTTATGTGGGGGGGGAATCCTGTTATATATGAAACAAACAAAACAAAAAGCAACATTTAGAATACAAATATATGAATTTAACAATAAAATAATTAAAATCTCCATATGTACACAAAACATATCAAATAGAATGTGCAAACTAAGATAATATAAATGAATAGAGCCATGGGTATGAGATATAGTAATGGGTGTGAGCTATGAGATATTACTCCACAATATCACTGAAATATGCCATGAATTTTGTAATTTTAGTGAAACAAATGTATATATATATGTGTGTGTGTGTGTGTGTGTGTGTGTGAATGGTCACCTGACTTCTGTCACCCCAAAACATAATAAAAAACATCCAATGTTTTAAGAATTGAACCTGGAGGGATTCAGCACAGCCAAAGGACTGTTTTTGATAAAGTATGCAATCCTCCATAAAGCACATATTTTTCCTGGTGACAAGCCACATGTCATTTTTTCAAATGTTTTTGCTGACATTGATCATGTCTTTTAATTGGTGAATTAATAATGAATATGATCTGGAAAAATTAATATTTTAGTTCCCCCCCCCTCCATTCTTGCTACAACCTGGTTATAAGGCAGTTTTTTGCTGACATTGATCATGATTTTTAATTGGTGAACTAATAATGAGTATGATCTGGAAAAATTAATATAATTTTAGTTCTCCCCCCCTCCATTCTTGCTACAACCCAGTTATAAGGTAGCATCCGCTACAAATTTATGAGATTCTTACATGTATTAATTTGCATTTCCCCAAGACTGAATATCCCCTTAAAAAACCACAGTCTCATACTTCGTTGTTATAAAAGACAGTTATCAGTAGTGAAAAGCCTGGGCTCAAAACTGGTTTAAAGTTCCTCCAAATGTGCAAGCAAGCATTGATGCTATCGAACTCATGACACATTTGTGCTCTGTAAACAAGACCAAGGTTGACAGTCTTTTATTAATAACTTTTCCAACCACTTTATGATTTTTGTCTGGTTTAAACCATCTTAACATAGTATTTTACCCAACAGCTTGGTAGTACATCTTTATACAGCCAATGCACCATTAAGAGATTTCTGATAGAGAATTTTTGCAGACACTTTGGGATGCTTATTTTGCCATATGAACGGAAGAATCCACTTTTGCCATTTATTTTATAGCCCTTTCTGCACCTGTATTTTGCCTCGGTCTCTGAGTACGTCCTATTCTTCCATTCTGCATTCCCTCCCGCTGTCACTTTCACTTTGTTTTGGGGGTTTCTCTTGTTTTTGCATTTGTTTCACAGGAATCTGCATTCAGACCTCTTCCAGCACTCTGTTGCCCCACAGCTACCAAAACTCCTTTTGCAGTGATTCTTTGTTCTCATCCACTTTCAAATTGCAAATCCTTTCTAAAGTAGAATTGTTTCTGTGGGTATTTAAGTACTGCCACTGTCCTCCCCCGCATTTCCGCCTGTCTCTCTTTAGGTTGACACTCCCTCCTGTTTTCTTTCCCTCCTTCTCCAAAGACAGAAGAGGATGTGCCCTCCCACTCAGGCAAACTTTTAAAAAGCCAGAGAAAGCCATAATAAGGAATCAATAAAGGACTAGGGGATTCCATGCTCCCAAATGTGTCAGTCTTGTATGTGTGGGTCTGGATTTCACCCATCCTTCCCTTTCTTTTTGCAGAATCACGGAGGGAGGGAGGGAGAAAGAGAGGGAGGGGTTGGCAGCCAGTTAGCTCAAAAAATGTGGATTTTGCTTGTAGATGCAGAATCCATACAGAATACACAAATAAATAACCTTGAGGGAATGCTTGTGACTGCAGAGTCAACCCTTAAATCTTGACTCCTCGGATTCTCCAGAACAAGTTGTCAGTGCAGAAAGGGCCATATATCTCCGAGTTGGCTATTTATGAATAAAAGTAGTATTTTCAGTAATATAGATATTTTCACTGTGGATATCCTCCTTAATCAGGAAATTGTGTTTTTCAAGTTTCCAACTGTCCTTTAAACCAAGATAGGGGTTGAGTTGGAATTCATATCTACAATAGTATTCAACAGATATTGGGTATCAGGTGCAGATGGATCAGACAGGGTGGGGGAGTCCAAAGTCAAACCAACAGTCAGGTGGCCATAGGGTCAGAGAGAAGCAGGGATGCATTAGGGCATGACACAAGCAGAGTCAGGCCAGAAGTCAGGAAACTACAAAGCCACCCAAGGAAGAGAAAAAAATATAAAGTCAAACAGGCAGGAACCAGAATCAGCAGGACTTCAACAGTATGGACCAGTTGATGAGACGGAAGCCAGTATTTTATACCTCCAGGCTAGCTCTTAGTGGCCCTTCAGTCACCTGCTCCCGTTGAGCTCATTGGATCTTTCCAGACAGGATGGACTTACTTATTCTACTGACCACATTCAGGAGGGCACTGTAGTACAGAGGAGATTAGTCTAATAGCTTTTCCCTGAAGGCAAGTAACTCAGTGTGCAGAGCAAAGCTATAGTGCTGCAAGCATCAAGTTCTGGGTTCTTGTTCACCATGATGACAGATATGGGCTTACAAATGTATTGGACAACAGGTTACTTGCTCTCATAGTTTGTGCTCTTTTTCAGCTGTTAAGTAGATAGTCGAGTAGACAGTCCATGGCAGACGCCTTTTAATTTGGCACTGAGTGCCCCTAAATACTGCATTTCCCATTTTTCTCCAATGCAGATTTCATTTTTTCCTCCCTTTGCAGTATCAAGGTTAATGGGAACATTGAATTCTGTGCAGAAGGATGTCAGGCCATTGTGGACACAGGGACATCTCTCATTACAGGTCCTTCTGAGGACATAATACAAATGCAGAAATTAATTGGGGCAGTACCTATGGATGGAGAGGTAGGTGCCTATTTGGAACCCCATACTAGCATGTCAGATCAGTGGATGGAACCGGCTGCATTTGCAGGAATTCCTTTTTCCAAATGCTAAAAACTGGCATTAGTCCATGGCCAGCCCTATCAGTCCTTATACCTAGAACTAAGGACGACACACTTTGTACATTTCTCTCCACTCATATTTTGTAAAAATCTATATTATATTTTGGGGGGTAAGCCAATAAGCTTTTAAAAGGCCTTAAATCTTCTTGAGCCTCTTGTTTGTTTCTTCAGTATTTTCTAGTTTGTAGACTTTATATAGTATTCATTATGCAACTTCCAGTCACAAGTGTGTTAAATATAGAGTCACTTGGTTTTTAACTGGGTGAATATTGTGGAACAAGTTATACATTACTTGCAAACATGTGTAAGGAAGCTCCAGGCCCATTTTTTTAAAAGGAAAAGTATATTTGGGTAGAGCATTTTAAGGGGACAGAAGGTAAGGTGGGTGCTTGGCCCTTTTCTTGTTATTTTCCTCCTCCAGATCACCCTCTCAAACTACCTTTCCTCTAAATGCATGTGTACAGGGCACTATCTTTAAGTGCATATCCCTTTATATATCCCAGAGACAGCAAGAAAGAATGCAGCCATTGCTCTTCCCCTACTGTTTCCCCTGAGTTTTCCACCTCCTTCCCCTCAAAATGTAGGGTTTTTGCTTTGTTTTTAATTGAAAAGGTTGTCCTTTGACAGCAGCAAATATATCTATTGTTCTGCAGTATGCCGTGGAATGCAGCAACCTGAATGTGATGCCTGATGTTACTTTCACCATCAATGGGAACCCTTACACTCTTACCCCAGAGGTCTACACCCTCATGGTATGTTACAGTTCCCAGCCCTGTGCCTACCAGTCCTGAGATCTTGGGGGGGGGGCGGCTGGAGAGGGGGGGCATTGTGGACACTGTGGCATCACTTGATCATTCAGAACTGATGTCACAGCCCACACAACATTCTAGGAATTTACAAAATCACCACAATCATTACACAAAGACCACAAGGATTAGGAGAAATTCCTAGAGTGTTGCAGATGCTGTGAGATCACTTCCAGGTGATCACCCAGAAGTGATGTCACAGCATCCCAGTGTCACCATCCCCCATTTCCCCCTGTTGCTCAACTGATTGAGCATGGGCAATGGAGGGCAGGGCCAGGACCACCATGGGCAGAAAGTGGTAAGCTTTTGGTATGTACAGCATCTCAATTCTTTTCCTGCTTGCTTGTTAAAAACAAATGCAGTTCTTAGGAAACTCCAGAGAGGTAGCTATGTCCGTCTGCTACCACAAAACCAACAAAAGCCTAACACATTTATCGTGGCATAACCTTTTGTGAGTTGGAGCCCATTTTGTCAGATTTAGAAGTTAGCTCTGGCTCACAAAAGCTTATGCCAAAATAAATTCACTAGCTTTTAATGTGTCATAAGACTCTTAGTTATTCTTGGGAAAGTTTGGGTTATGTGCGGTTATCTTATTTTAGCTCCACATTGATGTAAGACCACTTCTGTATTATGAATCCGGAAGAAAGTCAGTTGCTGTTAACAGCTCTGAATTGGAAACCTCAGCATAAAGGCAATGCAGTGAAACATTCAAAGAATTCCTAGGGGTTCATAGGATTACTTGTTCATTAACATCATTTATCATTTTCTGCAGTACAAATATTTAATTAATGGGGGAAAGGTAGGGAGGGTTTTCGACCACCTCATTGCATGCCTATGGCAAGGGAAGGGTTTTGATTTGTACAGTGTGGTATAGCAGCTAAGATCTGGGAGACCAAGGTTTGAATCCTCACCCTTCCATGCAAGCTTGCTGGGTGACCTTGGCCTGTCACTGTCTCTCAGCCTAGCCTACCAGATAGGGTGGCTGTTGCGAAGATAAAATTGTGATGAGGAGAGAGAGACTGTAAGCCTCTCTGAGTTCCCACTGGGGAGAAAAGTAGTGTATAAATATCTAAAAACATATTGTACAAAAAATAAACACTGATGAATAATTTGTGGAGCCAAGGGTGATAACAAGCCTGTCTCATAGCTAAAGGGCTACTTGAAAATGAGCTCAGACATAGGAAGCAAATTCCTTTCTCAGGATCCTTTCAGTGATCAAGTGATAATAGTCCACACTGCTGAAAGGGTACAACTGAAAACACTATTAATACAATTCGATTATTTGAGTTTACCAGATCACCTGACTCATATTTGCCTGGAAGAATTTCAGTTCTTACAACTAAAAAATATAGATCGACTGCTTGGAGGAGTCTGGCCCATAATTTTCCTCTCAGGACCAAAGTAAACAATCACATGATCACCACTGGTGCTTTCTTTGTTTTTGTTTTTTTTTAAGTCCTAGTACTTCTATATAAAATTGTGCCAAAGTCCACCAATTTTCCCCTCAGGACGTTGTAGTGCTAAAAGAAAAAAGAAAAAGAAAGATGGTGGTAGTCCATATCAGTACGAGTACTATCACAAAACAAGCCCAGATTGTCACAAGGACTTGCAGCCATGTGGAGTTCCCTGTGGAAACTCAAGAAGTGCCACAGAGGCCCAACTCAGATCAGGACAGTGAAGTGGCTCCACTTTGACCTTAGTATTGTGCAGTGTCAGGTCTATGAAAAATAAGATCACAACAATATCTGACCTGTTGCCTGAGTTACAGTTTAATCTGGCTCACTTGACTGGAACCTGGGTGGGTGGCTCTGATGTGGTCACTCTGACGCAGCTCACACCGACTTGATATAAAGTCCTTCACCAACCTAGAATGGGAGGATGGTGTGTGTGTGTGGGGGGGTAGCATTTCTTTTCCATGAACATTTCTCCATCACTAAGTACCCAGTGCGGACAGAGACTGGCTTTGATTTATGTACTTTGTGTGCCTACTATTCCTTTATAGGCCTGTGAGGTAGCAGTGATCGCAGCAAAGACTTTCTTCTCTGCCACCATTGTGTCAGCAGACTCCCATCTAGCTCACTTGTTTGAAGTGGTGTATGACTTGATAACATCCAAGTCTAACCCTGTGGGCAATAAAAATTTAGCCCCCAGCTGTGATGTTTCTGCAAGGTTCTTTGCTGACAAAATCCTTCTCATCCACTCCAATTTGAAGGATAATTTGAGGGCAGATCCAATACCTGAGGTGTCAGAAGTGCCTGCTTTTGTTATGGATAGTTTTAGATTGATCCTGCCTATGGATGCTGACAGGGTCCCTGGAAGTGTGAAGCCACCACTTGTACTCTGGATCTGAGCCCATCATGGCTTTTAAAATCTTGCCAGGAAAAAATATTGGAACCATTATAATGAAAACCATCAACTCTTCCCTGATTGAGGAGGGCTCTTCCTAGGCTTTTGAAGGAGGCAGTTGTTAGACCTCTATCACCGACCTAGAATGGGAGGATGGTGCGGGGGGTTGGGGGTAGCATTTCTTTTCCATGAACATTTCTCCATCACTAAGTACCCAGTGCGGACAGAGACTGGCTTTGATTTATGTACTTTGTGTGCCTACTATGCCTTTATAGGCCTGTGAGGTAGCAGTGATCGCAGCAAAGAAGACTTTCTTCTCTGCCACCATTGTGTCAGCAGACTCCCAACTAGCTCACTTGTTTGAAGTGGTGTATGACTTGATAACATCCAAGTCTAACCCTGTGGGCAATAAAAATTTAGCCCCCAGCTGTGATGTTTCTGCAAGGTTCTTTATTGACAAAATCCTTCTCATCCACTCCAGTTTGGAGGCTAAGTTGAGGGCAGATCTAATACCTGAGGTGTCAGAAGTGCCTGCTTTTGTTATGGATAGTTTTAGATTGATCCTGCCTATGGATGCTGACAGGGTCCCTGGAAGTGTGAAGCCACCACTTGTACTCTGGATCTGAGCCCATCATGGCTTTTAAAATCTTGCCAGGAAAAGGTACTGGAATCATTATAATGAAAACCATCAACTCTTCCCTGATTGAGGAGGGCTCTTCCTAGGCTTTTGAAGGAGGCAGTTGTTAGACCTCTACTCAAAAAACCTTCATTGGCTTGGGATGAGGTAGCCAATTACAGGCCCGTCTCTAACTTACCTTTTCTAGGAAAGCTGATAGAGTATGAGGTGGCAGAGTAGCTCCAGTGTTTTCTGAATGACAAACCTGCCCTTGACCCATTCCAATCTGGGTTCAGGTTTACGTTTGGTACCAAGATGGCTTTAGTTGTCCTGGTGGACAGTCTTTGTTTAAAACTGGACAACAGTCTTCTCTATTGATAATGTTGGGCCATTGTTACAGTTGAACACTCCATTCTTATCCACTGGCTTGAATATGGAGTTGGTTGTTTCAGTCTTTTCTGTCTAACGAGACACAAGGAGTCCCCACTGGAGCAGCACTGAGTGAGATTGTTAGAGATTTGGGGGTTGGGTTTCACCAATATGCAGATAAAACTGAGCTCTGTATTTCATTATCCGTGTCTCCAGTTACATTCATCTTGGTTCTGAACCAGTGCTTTGAGGATGTGGTCAGGCAGCTAAGGCAGAACAAACTGAAGCTGAATCCAGACAAGACAGAGATAGTGCTGGTTGGGAAGGCTGATAGTCTAGACTCTAGACTGAATCTGCTTGTGCTAGATGGAGTAACGTTGGCTTTTTCAGACCATGTTAAGACCTTGGGGGTGCTCATGGACCCTTGCCTCGCCATTTGAAAAGCCGGTTGGCATGGTGGCCAGGAGCGCCTTTTATCAGCTGCATCTGATTTGCCAACTTTCTTGCTACCGAGACTCAGCTGATCTGACCACACAGACTCATGCTTCTGTAACCTCACAGTTAGATTACTGTAACACACTCTGTGTGGGGCTGTCTAGAAGACAACCTGGAAACTACAGCTGGTCTAGAATGCGGCAGCCCAACTACTGTCTGGGGCTATCCACTGGGAACATATGTTGCCCATCTTGAAACAGCTTCTTTGGCTGTCATTCCATTTACAAGTTCCATTCAAGGTGCTGATTTTGACCTTTAAAGCCCTTCATTATCTAGGACCCACAAATTTGAAGGACCATATCCTTCCATATGTCGCTCTGCAGCAACTATGGTCATCAGGAAGCCATCTGTTGGCTATCCCACCACTTAGGGTGAACCATCTGGCATTAATCAAAGCCCAGACATTTTCCATCATGGCTTCAGCTCTATGGAATGGACTCCCTGAAGATATGTGAAAGGAGCCCCACCCTTGGAGATCTTCTGGAGGCACTGGAAGGCCTGGCCATTTGCCTGGTCATTTGAGGGGGTTTAAAACACATGCATCTTTTAAGGGGAGGAAGGATTTGGTGCTTATCTTTGGTTTTAGCTGGGGATGTTTTAATTATTATTGTAAGATGCCTTGAACCAAGAGGTAAGGGGGGATATAAATGTTTAAATAAATGTTTAAATAAATAAATATAACTGTGGCACTGGGGGTAGAGGGACTCCTTCATTCCCCTTGTGCCTTCCTCCCAATTTGAAATGGCCCCAGGAGTGTTATTCACTCCATCAGAGGCTGCAGTGCACTAAATGCTTGCATGTGCACCCCCAGGGGTCATTTTGTTCAGAAAATGGCGTAGAAAGGAAGGAAGCTGACCCCACACCATAGACTTGATCTGAATCGGGCTCCTGCATCATTTCCAAATTGGGTTCCCACAGGGAACTCACAGATGGCATCCTGCTAGAAATCCCTGTGGTGATCACATGGTATATGTAACATCTAGTTTAGCCCCTAGTCTTTGAATTTCTGGGCTAATTATGTCTAGCCAGAGGGGAGTGACTGGCTGGGTATTGAGGGAGGAAGTGGTGAGAAAGGCTGGGACTTAAGGGAAGAAGCCTGAACAACTTGAAGAAGGTAGTTGTTAGACCACTCCAAAAAAATTCCTCCCCATATTTCAAGGACTGTTACACAGCAGCCAGCAGACAAAATCAGTTTGTTTGCATTGTCTTCTGAGCATAACTGGGGTAGTGTCCATAGCAACTATGCCAGTGAAGGCATAGCCCCGAGGTGGTGGCTCTGTGATGGACATGGCAGCCAGAACCAATTAGGGGTCATATGGCAAGGGGGCAGAGTCCAGCACCTATCACAAGCAGGGGTGGAGAAGGGCAAACCACAAGAGTTCTGCTCATTGTTACCAGGACACACCCCACCACTTTAAAGGGACCAGCTCCCATCAGCAGTCCCAGGCACCTGAGAGTGGGGGGGAGGGGCTTTCAAGCGGCTGCATTCAGGGCTGAGTCCAGCACTGTTGCTCTACCCAGGGTTTCCAGGATACACAAATACAATGACAACAAGTCCAGAAATAGACAGGAGCAAGGTCTACAAACCAGTCCAGATAGCCAAAGGTTAACTCCAAAGGGTCCAGGACCCAGGGGTCCAGTTCCAAGGCTTGGAAACAAGTGCAGGATATAAGAGTCTGGGTCCTAGACTTAATTAGGAAGCACAGACTAGACAAGGTACAAGACATCAGGGCATAGCTCTGTTTGCTAAACAGGCCAGCACACAAAGGGGTGTTGAGCAAAGTTGCTTCCACACCAAGCTTTGCTGAGTGTGTTCCTCTTATTTGCACCATTTACTGACTCATCCCGAGGGCCAGGTGTCACTCCTTACAGTCACAGTCACCTTCCTACAGGTGCAGGTCTTTTACTGGTTCCCTATCAGCCTGCCAGTCCTGGTCCTGCAAGAACTCCACTGCAGGAACTAACGCTGACTGTTGCTGAACAGCCAAGTGGGAATTCCTTTGTCTCTCCTGAGATGCCAAGCGCTCTCTTCTTCTCCTCCTCCTTCTCCTCTCTACTAGCTCTGGAGAGTCTGGCAGAGAAGCTGGCCTCGGTGGCATCTCTTTCTTCTCCTGGAAGATCAAGCAGCCTGGCCATGGCTGGGAAGCATTTTCGCTTCCTGATGCTTCCCCCGTTGGGTCTGCTGCCAGATGATCTTCCTGGCCATAGCTGGGAAGCATTTTCGTTTCCTAATGCTTCCCCCGTTGGGTCTGCTGCCAGATCCACCTGCTCAGGTGGGGATTCCGTCAGTGTGGGGCCTGATTCTTCAGATAACTCCTCCTCCAAGGAGGTGGCAGCTGGCTGGCCCAAGACATGAGCTGTCCACCCCACGGGCATTCACAGCTGACCCAATGCCCACACAGAGCACGGTGTCCCTGAAGGGTAGAGAGGGAAGGGACATTGTTGTTGCTACCCAATGCATTTGTGAGTGTCCTCCGCTCACCAGCGTGCATGCTTCCCAGCAGCCTGGCCACACTACCAAGGGCACCCCTGCACCCCTATGGCCACCCCTGCCAGTGACAGAGCAGAAGAGGGAGCACCAGGGTGGGCTCAGATGTGGGGGCATGCAGCACTGCCCTCAGATCCTCCAGTTGCTTCCTCAATGTAGCAGAAGTGGTCTGGGACTGGAATGGCCGTCATTTCTCTCCCAGAGCAATCCATGCCCAGAGACTGTCATTTGAAACCTAGTGCCCTCCCCATCCCCCTCCAAAGACATCAAGTCTGCCCACTACATTGGCTCCCCCCCAGCCATTTACTACAGGGAACCCCATGATCCCCTGCCCCCTCAGTGATACCTTCACATATATCTTCCCCCTGGGTAACAGATGCCTCCCTTTCCTAGAGCAGACACAGTTATGGACTTCATTCATTCACTCTAATCATTTCCCACCTTTCTCCCCCATGAGGACCCAGGGCGGCTTACATCATTGTCATGTCCTCCATTGTATACTAACAACAACACTGTGAGGTAGGCTAGGCTGAGAGTGTGTGACTGGCACAAGTGGGGATTGGAATCTGGATCTCCCAGACCCCAGCCTCACACTCTAACCATCGCACCAAACTGGCTCATTCACCCAGGCCAGCACCCTCTGGCCCCTCCCCCCCTTCACTCTGCAGCCTGTGATTGGAGGAAGGGAACCTGTTGTTAGGTCAGCTCTGGAGGTGCTGCTGGGCCCCTGCTATGTTTGGCAGTGGCACCGGCAGAACCATCCACAGCCACCCGAGGCACTCGAGAGCCTTCCCTCTTAGACATGTCATTGGGCAGCCCTCGGGGGGAGTCACGGACGGGGTGGGGAGTAGGGTTGCCAAGTTGATTTTTCCTACCGGCGGGGGAGCCTCGCTGGCCTCCGGGAGCTCTCAGTTGATGCGCGCGCAAAGCGCACAGGCGCCGCCAGCACGTCACCGGAAATGATGCGCGATGTCGAACACGTTGAGGGCATGGCCCCGATCGTCGGAGGGGAAACCATAGAGTTCCCCTCGGGGCCCGATTCCGCGGTGGCGGAAATCGGGCCTCCGAAGCAGGGGTTTACCCGCCCCCACTTGGCAACCCTAGTGGGGAGGGAGTGGGGCAGGGAGGGGTGTGGAGCTCTTCTCATGTAGTCAGAACCAGACAGACAGAGACACAATTGTGGCACAACACAGACTTTATTGAACTGCAAACCATAGCGAGGTATGAAGACTCCATTTGCAGGGAGGAGGACTGAGGATCCCCTCACACGGCATGCACCTCAGTGGGGTGGAATTGCAGGTGGAACTTGAAAGGGATGGCTGGGAAAAATGCTCCACTCCACGAGGAGGGCTGGGACAGCAGATTGAGCAGAGTGGGGGGGAGGGGGGACTAGCTACAAGCAGAGATCTTCCTGTTGAACCTTCACCTGGAGGGAAACAAAACATGCCACACCCAGCCATGAATGTATCACCTTGACAGACTCTGCAAATGTGGCCCCATTGGGGGGTGGCTTTGCCATTAACACCCCCTTGGAGCACATGATGGTGCCATCTGAATTACACTCACCTGTCCTGTGTTGTAGTGCTCAGGGACTGGTAGTGATCCGTCCACAGCAGCACCTGCAGCTGCTGCTCAAGGCTCTTATCCTGCATGGAAATGAGTCAAAGGGTCTCCTGGCAAACTGGTCCACCACACAGAGTGAAGCAGCTGCCAGACGCCCCCTCCCCCCAACCACTGAGGAGCCCTGTATCTGGCACTGAATTCTGATTGCTATATTGTGAGTTAACTGTTGCCATTATGAGTGCGAATGCTCTGTAGTTATTTATGGCTGTTTTAAATGTTGCTGCTTTTTATTTCTGATCAGTAGAGTTCTACTCACTTTATTGTGTGCGACTGTATATTTTCTTTGCTTCTGAGCCACTCTGATAAATTATTTTGGAAAAGCAGAGTATATGTTTCATGTAAATGAACTAAAGGTACTGGGGGAGGATCTACTGAGCTCGGAGTGTGTCAGAGGACAGGATGTGCACACTTTGAGCCCGGTTCCCTCCCTTTCTTTAGGCCCCAGGCTGGCAGTTTGCACACACACACACACCGTCACACCCTACTCGCTCTTTGCTGCCAGGCTTTAGAGGCAGCATGACAGCAGGGCACAAATGCAGTTTGGAGCCCCTTGCCAGGTGTTTCAGGAGTGGAGGAGGCAGATGTAAGGGAATTATTTTTGATATTCCTTTGTTTATTCTAGGGAGCTGTTGTGTAGGGTTGCCAACCTCCAGGTCGAATCTGGAGATTTCCTGCTATTACAATTGATCTCCAGAAGACCGAGATCAGTTCCCCTGGAGAAAACAGCTGCTTTGGAGGGTGGACTCTATGGTATTATACCCTGCTGAGGTCCTTCCCTTCCCCAAACCCCACCCCCTGTAGACTCCACCCCCCAAATTTCCAGGTATTTCCTTACCCAGAGCTGGCAACCCTACACAATACATTGCAGAACAAAGGCAGGATTTATTTGTCAACCAACAGAATATATTTAGAGTAAAACAAAGTAGTCAGTGTGTACTTTGCCAGCACATTAGATGTTCAGTTCAAGGGAATCATCCAGAGAACAGCAACACAGGAGATCCAGAGTTTCTCCTCTCCTTTTTGCTTTTAGAAGCAGAAAATAAAGTGGGATGGCAAAGAAGAATGGAAGGGATTCTTGTCAGATCTCGGAAGCTAAGCAGGGCCAGCCCTGGCAAGTACTTGGAAGGGAGACCTCCAATGAATACCAGGGTCAGCACATAGAGACAGGCAATATCAAAGCCACCTCTCTGAAACATCCAAGCCCCACTAGGGGTCGTCAGACGTCAACCATAACTTCCAGGCATATGCGCGTGTGCACACACACACACACCTCACCCAAACAAACAAAGAGAATGGAAGGGGTTTATACAGAAGGGAAAAGACTTCTGGAAACCAAATAAGCAGAAGAGGAAATAATTTGTGATGAGAAAAGTGAGGGCAGGCTATAATGGGTGAAAGACAGCCAAGTGAACATTCTTGCTCATTTAAAGAAGACTGCATCAAGGGATCATAGATGGTAAAAAAAAAAAGAAAATTGGAAAGGAGAAAGGGATTCAGGCCTAATAACCCACAGGTCCAGGCTATCTATCCTGCCTCATCACATTTTTGTGTGAGGATCTAGAAAGCCATAACGATAGGTATGCAATAAATCAGTTGGGCCTTCAAAAGACAACATTCCCAGCCTCCTAAAAACTTGACTGTTGTTTATATAAAGGAACAAACTCTTTTGTTTCTAGTCACTAATAAACTTTCTGTACCACACTCGAAAATGGTATCATCATTGTTTTTGCAGGTTTCTTAAAGTAGGTTCAGGGATCAATCTGACCTTCTGATATTATTCCTCCAGGGTAGGGGGCATCTATGAAATATTTTACGCACATTTTTCCTCATCAGAGGCCATGGCAACTAACAATAATTCTACTAAAAACATATTATTAAAATCAAAATAGCAGCAGCTGCTCAGTCATTATTTGTTCCTCAGAAGAAACTGGTCAGATAAGTACTTTCTGAAATTAAAACTCTGCAGTGAGGGGCTAAATGATAGTCTCTGTCAGACCTGCAAAGGAAGCATGTTCCCCAGTTAACAGCAATGGAGAAGGCACAAGAGCAGGCTGTGTCCAAGCTTGAGTGTCCTCAGTAAACATGCATCTGCTACAGTTGGCATGCAGACTCATAATCATCAGGAACCTAAAAGGCCGAGCAGGGTAGTTCACAAAAACTTCAGATTAAAAATAACATACACAGAATGCACATAGTATATAGCAACAAGTGTAAATTGCACATACAATTACTGGAGCTCAATTATGTTTACACATATATAATAACCACAGGACCAAACACGTTTCAGCCCAGAGGGTCTTCTGCAGTTGTCTAAATTGTACTAACACACATACAAATGTAAATATAAAAGCCCTTCATTTCTGGTTTATACATGAACACATACTGGGAATACAGCAAGGGCCAAGGACAGAGTGATGGTTTGTAGTTACCATCTCTGATGAGTGTGGCCTCCTCAATATATGCAGGCCTGATTTATAACTATTATTTGGAGGCTGGAGCTACACTTTTTCAGTGACTCATACATAAGGTTGCCAGCCTCCAGGTGGGGCCTGGAGATCTCCTGCTTGTACAACTGATCCCCAGCTAACAGAGATCAGCTCTCCTGGTGAAAACGGCTGCTTTAAAGGGTGGACTCTATGGCATTTAGGGTTGCCAAGTGTAAATTCCTCCGGAACGGGGGACTTCCATCCGTGACGTGACGACGCCGGGCACGCTGGGGGCGGGGCCACGACCATCCGAGGGAAAACCATAGAGTTTTCCTTCGGAGGACTGTGGCCCTGCCCCCAGCGTGCCCGGCGTCGTCACGTCACTTCCGGGTGACGCGCATGTTGGGGTGGGGTTCCCCCTGGGGCCCGATCCGCCGGTGGCGGGGAACGGGCCTCTGGGGTGGGGTTTTCCCCGCCCCCGGAGGTACTTGGCAAGCCTAATGGCATTGTACCATGCTGAGGCCCCTCCCCTCCCCAAACCCCACCGTCTCCTGGATCCACCCCCAAAGTCTCCAGGCATTTTTCAACCCAGACCTGGCAACCCTACTCATACACAACCTGCTTGGCCTGAAAAATATATTTTATATTTACATTTTTATGTGTGTGTTAGTACAATTTAGACCACTGAAGAAGGCTGTCTCGGCCGGAACACATTTGGTCCTGTGGTTATTATATATGTGTAACCATTATTGAGATCCAGTATTTATCGTACACACAATTTACACTTGTTGCTGTATACTATGTTCTGAGTTTTTAGTTGCATTCTATGTATGCTGTTTTTAACCTTAAGTTTTTGTGCTCTGTGTAATAAATAGTTGTATTTTATTTCATGTTTAAGCTATTCAGCCTTTTAGGTTCCTGACTTGATTTTCACGTTGGGTTTTTCCCCCTTCTGTTGTTTCCTAAAATTGATTGGGGATTTTGTTGTATCTGACATTATGGCACAAAGAGATTTAATGCAGACTGAGTCATAAGGCAAGAGATGGTCCTTCATAAATGTGGGTCATGAAGGGCTTTAAATCAATAGAGAACTAGGTTTTTAGATGTTCTAAGGGGGTAGAATCAATGGGGGACACAATTGTGGCAGCAATCTCCACTCTACATGTATTTATTGGACCAGCACTGGTATGAGTAGCTGTGTTTTGGGCTTTTTCACAACTGGGAATCCTGATAAAGCAGGGTAGTGCAGACTATATGCAGGGCAGGCCAGGAGAAGAATGTCCTATCCTTTTAATAGCGGCTTAACCCGTGGAAGTAGGCAGCTGGAAAAGTACCATTACAGTTCAAGATTTCATCAGGATTTTTCCTTTCTCTAAAATTTTGCATGCCTTAAGAGTATATTCCAACTGGCCTTGCATTAGCAAAATTCATGTGTGTATATGTAAAAGCTGTTTGAAAATATGGTTGCTGGCTATTTTTTTCCTGTCAGAACATCTGTTCCTTTAACTGCTGCATCACACT
>NW_015169790.1:537143-541978 GCF_001447785.1 Gekko japonicus
AACACTTCATCAGCTGCATGAAGATATATTTATGCAACCTGTGACAAGGTGTTTTCAACTTTATATCTGCAACTGTTTTTTTCCGGGGGGGGGGGGGGGATAGCATACTAGATTGGGCATGGTTTATTCTCAAGGAAGTTAATATTATTTGTTGTCACATCTACATTTTCTCTTCCAATTAGGAAAATAGTGATGGGATGGCACTGTGCACCAGCGGCTTCCAAGGCCTAGACATCCAACCCCCAGCTGGGCCACTCTGGATTCTGGGGGATGTATTCATTGGCCAGTTCTACTCAGTCTTTGACCGTGGGAATAACAGAGTAGGCTTGGCTCCTGCTGTCCCTTAAAATACACAGAAAGTAAGGGAGTCTAAACCTGCTTCCACACAGAGGCTGCTTTTCTGCTTCAGCTACCAAGCTGGAGCACTTTTTTTGGTGCATCCACATTGTGGTCTAACATTTCTTCTCCCACTCTTAGTACAATCTAACCCAAACCTGCTTTTCTGCAATGCTTTTGGGAAGAGCACAATGCATGTGCGTCATCAGGTGGTCTAGAATGAAAGGTGCAGATTATCCAAGGTCTGCCCACAGAAACATTATTTCCATTCCCTCGTCTTCTTGTGACTGGCATTTTCTTTGTTGGCGGTGACCAGAGAGCTATTTTCAGGCTTTTTAAAAGAAACCCTGTAATTGCTAGATCACAGTAATGTTATTACAATCTACTGCAAGCATCTACTAGTTTCTCTGAATCCCCAGCTTTCATTCTTTTTTTAAAAAAGGTCTTTAACCCTCTTCATTGCAGAGGGCTAGAGGCTTTTTTAAAAAAAATAAAGGCTGGAAATTCTGAAGAAATAGTAAATGGTTTAATAGATTGCTATAACATCATAATGTTACACGCAGAGACTCATGAGGAAGCTGCTGTCACTGCTTCACTATAGATGCCTCTGTTTGCTCACCTTCTTCCCTTGACAGGGGCTGGGGCACCAGTGGGGAAGAAAAGACGGAGAAAAGAGCACCACAATCGCTCATTTGCAGCAATGCCTCCACGTCCTTCCAGCCACTACTGCTTCCCCTCTTTTCTCCCTGGCTGCAGTCACACACAATAAATAATCCACTTTCAATCCACTTTCAGTGCACTTTCCGACTGGATTTTACTGTGTGAACTGGCAAAATTCAGTTGGAAAGTGCACTGAATGGACTGAAAGTGGATTATTTAGTGTGTGTGTGTGACCGTAGCCCCTGGTTCAGTTGTCAGCTGAAGAAGTCTTCACCTCGCCTCCTTGCTTTGACCACCACTGTTGCCTTGTTTCTACTTTTCTGCAGTGGTGGCTGCTGCCAAATACCACCACCAGCAACAGTCTCCTGGAAGTCCTTTCTCCCCCCTACATAGATATTGAGGGCTGTCAAGCACTGGCAGTTTTGGGGTTGTGAGGGAATTTGTGGCTCATTTTGTCTCTAGCATTTGCTCCACTGTTTTACCAAACCCAAGTTGGAACAGAAATTCTCCTCTACAATGCATGCCACTTTCACTTTCTTTGACTGTCCGGTTTTATTGTGGCTTCCACACTGCATGCCAGTTTCACTTCCTTTGATCTATCAGTTGTATAGTACTGTCTGCATATAATTATGGCCATTAAGGGTTGACTCTGCAGTCAGGACACCATTGGCCTGGGGTATTTGGATGTGGTTTTGAGCCACATCTTTTTCTGTTCCAGTGTGGGCTTGGTAAAACTACAGGGTGAATGCTAGATGCAGAATGGGCTTGTGGCCACCCAGGCTCCCTCCCATCCCACACAAACACTGCCAGTGCTCAACACTTTATTTGCCTGGCCACCCCACATCTCCTTCTTTACGTCCCAGCCAGGGGTCATTTCCTGCAGGAGCCAACTTACCACTTCCCATCCTGGGTGCCTTCTTGGCGGCTTTCCCACAATCTAGCTCTCTGCTTGCTTTGCTATGCTAGGATAAGATATTGCTGGGGTGCGAGAGTTTGGATTTCATGGCAAATTCTAGATGGTGTGCTGCATTTGTATTAAAGTGGCAGTGTGGGGGGGGGGTTGAGACCAGTGTTCCCTCTAAGCTGAGTGAGTGTGAGCCAGCTCACGGTTTTTTAAGGTAAGTTGCAGAGTTCCCCCCCGCCCCCCCGGTCCAAAACAGTCCAGTGGCACCTTTAAGACCAAGTTTTATTCAGGTACAAGCTCTCCCTTCTCTGCGAGGACAGATCTGCACGTCCCCCCCCCCAATAGCTAGCAATCCAAAACAGTCCAGTGGAGCCTGAGTGGTGGGTGTTGCCTTCTGACACACTTCTGGTGATGTCAGGGGGTGTGACATATGCAAATAAGTTATGCTAATGAGTTATGCTAATGAGCTCCTGCACCTCTTTTTCTACAAAAGGACCCCTGCTCCCAGCTATCTTCCTCCACTCTTTTCAAGGCAACTTGGATTGATAATAGCTGAAATGTCAGGTCTCCATTTTCTTTTTCTAGGATTAAAAAAAAAACACCCAATTTTTAAAAAAGGTTTTCAGATTCTTCTGCATACCTGGGCCCCAGGTCTGTAGAAAAATCTCCCTTATCTGAACATGGCCTCATCATGTGCCTTTATAGATCCACATTCAGAATTCGATATATTGATAGCAATCTAACAATTAGCCATTTTTTTAAAAGCCTGAAAATAGCATTCTGGTAATTGTGTGGGAATGGTGGCCATGAAAGGCTGAAAGAAGGAAAGTGGAGGAAAAACTGCAGTGTCGAAACTCTGTATCAGTGATAGCTATATGGAAAATTATCCCTGTGTGGAAGCAGCCTTAGTCCCCCTATGTATTCTTAAGTCTCCTTCTGGCAGTCTGAATGGCCAGGTGCAATCCCTGGATGCATCTATTTCCCGTATATCTATGCTGATAATGATACTCATCCAAACATGTGAATGCTTTGGGATATCCACCAATTTTATCAAGAGGCAACTACCAGCATATTGAATTGCAAAGGAGATATGAGAGAATTTACTTGCATAGGTATTACCTTTCTTTTCCTCTTTTTAAATAAAGCCCTGATCAATATTGAACTGTGACACAGTTAAAATTTGAGTGATTGTTTCACAATAACACATCTGTATGTATCTGAGGAATTTCCCCATTCCTTCCTCATATAATTAATAAAAAAATAACAGCTGCACATTTCGATAACTGGAACAGCACTATTGTTTACTTTCATTTGGTTCTGGTGTGTTAATGTAATAAAAAACATTAAAGGAAATTTATAACTAGCTTTTCATTCTACCCATGACAGATTGTTATCGCATATCCCCTTTAGTATTTCAAAAAGGCATGTAAATTAAGCTTTTCATAGAATGCACATTTATTTAAATGTAATCAATTATTTTGTTCAGAGGCAGATGATTCATTCCCTAAGATTTTTTAATTAGTTGAAAAATTTGTATTCCTAAACTAATGCTTGTTGTCTGCAGTTCTGATTTTACTTGTTTCACTGGAAAGAAAGATTCATGAATGATTTCACAGAAGGAGTGGGTGAAGCATCAAAATTCATTAGTAGGTCTCAGACAAAAAAAATGTGGTGACAGGTACAAAATAGAGACAGTGTAGTTACCGCAGGTAGCTATAAATTTAAACATGCATAACATCCAACTAAAACTATTGAAACTGAAAACACAGCTTAACACCATGGCAAACAAAGAATTCTACCGAGACTCAGAGCTCTCTCAGCCCCACCTACCTCACAGGGTGTCTGTTGTGGGGAGCGGAAGGGAAAGGAGTTTGTAAGCCACTCTGAGACTCTGAGTGAAGGGCAGGGTATAAATCCAATCTCTTCATCTCTCTTCTTCTTCTTCTCTACTATGTTTTGGGCAGTGCCTCTCAGGAAAGACTGAATCAGTCATGACCTAATCTTGCTGCACATGAAATTTCTCTCTATGCCCTTGTTGCCTAGATTGGGCATATATGTGCAATTTGCTGGCAAAGATTTTTGATCATTCTCTCTTTGTTGCTAAAAGGACATATAAACCAACTGTTGACATTTTGCCATGGTTCTGTTTGCATATTAATGTAAATAACTGGCAACAACATCCAAAATGGCTGTGATTAATTTTGCAAGCAGAAGATGGCAGTGGGTATCAAAACCACTGGGATTATGGATCTTAAATATGACTGTCAAGGTATACACACGAGTTTAAACAGAAACTAAGTGCCACATTTTAAGATGCTATCTGGGTATTGCAAATCTGATTCCTTTATAAAGATCAACAGACACTTAGAATCAAGGAATTCTAGCTATTAAAAAATTATCCCATCATGGTTCATTATCTCTCTTAATAATTCAGCCAAATACTAGAACTGAGATTTATTCTTACATCAGGATCATATGATTTGGTAAAGGTATTATAAGGAAGGTTATGAAAACACACATACCCAAATATTTTAAATCCATACATATATGCAGGGGTCTTTTCGTAGAAAAAGAGCTGCAGGAGCTCATAAGCATAAGGTATGCTAATGAGCTACTAGGCTATTAGCATAACAGCTCATTAGCATATGCCATGCCCCCTGACATCACTGGAAGTGATGTCAGAAGGGGAAGCAAAAGGGGGGAGAGGCATCTTCAAAAGTCTCCCCTTCCCTTCCCCAGCCAGCCTGCGGGGGGGGGGGGGAAGCGAAGAGAGAATGGGTTTAAAGTTTAAACCCCTTCTCACTAGAGTTGGGCTGCAGAAGGAGGAAATAGAAGGAAAGAAGGAAGGAAAGAGGGGATAAAAGAGAGAAGGAAAGAGGGAAGGAAAGAAGAAGGGAAAGAAAGAAAGAAAGAAAGAAAGAAAGAAAGAAAGAAA
>NW_015169790.1:542584-571274 GCF_001447785.1 Gekko japonicus
AGGGAAAGAAAGAGAGAGAGAAAGGAAAGGAGGAAGAAAAGGAAAGAGAAAGAAAGAGAGAGAGAAAGAAAAGGAAAGGAGAGAAGGAAAGAAGGAAAAGAAAGAGGGCAAAGAGATGGGGGGAGGAAGGCTCTCCCACCCCCATAAAGCCCCCGCCACACCCGTGGATCCCTCACCACAGCACTCCAGCGTGGGCAACGGGCCTCCTCGGGCCTTCCCGGGGCTGCAATGCTCCAGCGTGGGCCCAGAAGGCCAACAATGGGCCACAGCGTGGAGAGCTGGGGGCGGGGCTTGCTGCCACCATCATTTGTGCCAGCTCTTGGGCTACCGGAGCAGTGCTCCGGCGTGCTCTGGCCCTAAAAGACCCCTGCATATATGTGACATATTCTGGGGAAGTCACAGAAACAGCAGACAAGAAAGTATAAAGGAAAGGGTACTTTTTAAAAATTGTTTTGAGATTTGGAATTTGGCAGCCCCACTTTCAGGATCCTTCAAAACTTTTGGATAACACTGAGAGGTCAACATTCAGTGGCCATTTCCACACAAGTTATTGTTGGCAGAGTATAGATATGCAGTAAAGCAGAGCACAAACTGTTTAAAGAATAAAGTCAGTTTATTAAGAAGAGAACAATCTTTGTAAGAAAGAGAAGAGAGAAAGAAAAGTCTAACTAGCTAGGAGAGAGTCAGTAAGGAACAGTTCCAATCAGGAAAAAACCCTAAATCGATTCAGTTAGGAGACATGAAGGAGACTATGCTAACTAGATGTCCCCCTGCTCCCCCCTGCTGGATGTTCGTTTCATTTTCTTTACCTATGCATGATAGACCTTGCATATTCCAACAGAGTTGCTGCATGATGGAGTGAGCTCCCGTCTCTAGTTCCAGCTCCTGCCAACCTAGCGGTTCGAAAGCAAGAAATTGCAAGTAGATAAATAGGTACCACTTCGGAGGGAAGGTAACAGCGTTCTGTGCGCCTTGGTGTTTAGTCATGCCAGCCACATGACCACGGAAACGTCTTCGGACAGCGCTGGCTCTTTGGCTTTGAAACGGAGATGAGCACCACAACCCTAGAGTCGGACTCAACTGGTTTTCGAGCAAGGGAACCTTTACCTTTACCTTTACCTTTACATGCTCAAATATGCAAAGTTTGGGGAAAAGATTACAGCAAAGCCTGCATAGCTGCTATATTTGTGGGAAAGTTCAAGTTTTCCCAGTCCCACCTACACAGCAGCCATTTTTCCTGTCCTGTCCTGATGGTAACCATCCCCTGCCACCAGGGCCTTTTTGTTTTGTTTTTTAAATCAGCAAATAATATTGTTATTGTTATAGTGATCCAATATTATAACAATCTCTTTCATTTTCTGCAAGTTCCCAGCTTTCATTTTTTTAAAAAGTTTCTACCCTCTTTCATTGTGGAGATATTCCTTTCCCCTTACATCTCCACAATGAAAGTGGTTAAAAATGAAGGTTGGGAATTCACAGAAATTGTCATGTTATATTAGTATAATAATATTCATTTGTTGATTTTTTAAAAATCTGAAAAGGCCCTGGTGATGTTGGCAGGGGGAACTGGCCACTGCCAGGGGAAACTACAGGGGAAATACTCATAATAAAGCTCTGTTGTCACTGTGTTGAATCAGGAGCTGAAGTAGCAACAGAGGAAACTATAAGCCTGTCCCTGTGTAGAAAGCACTAGTATATCTAGCTGGTTCATCCAGAAATGAAGCGAGCATGATGCTCAAATCTGAATATTTTACAGGTCAACCTTTTCAGGTACTGCAACTGTACATCTGTACTGCAGTACCTTCCCCCCTCTCATGTATGCATGAAGTTGTTGTACACTGAATTTGTACTTAAGACTGTTGTTTAGCACCAACTTTACCTATTTTGGCTGGGCCTGACATTACCTGACATGGAGCCAGGTAGGGTTACCAGCTCTGGGTCAGGAAATACCTGGAGATTTTGGGGGTGGAGCCTGAAGAGGCTGGGGTTTGCAGAGAGGAGGGACTTCAATAGGGGTATAATGCCAAAGAGTCCATCTTCCAAAGCAGCCATTTTCTCCAAGTAAATTGATCTATTTTATCTGGAGACTAGTTGTAACCCCAGGAAGATCTCCAGCCACCTCCTGGAATTTGGCAACCCTAAAACAGATTGTGTGGATCACAACAAACTATGGCAGGTCCTTAAAGAGATGGGAGTACCAGACCACCTCATATGTCTCTTGAGAAACCTGTATAAGGGTCAAGAAGCGACAGTTAGAACCTGACATGGAACAACTGATTGGTTTCGCATAGGAAAAGGATTACGACAACTACAAGGATGTATATTGTCACCTTGCTTATTTAATATATATGCAGAGTACATCATGCAAAATGCTGGCCTGGATGAATCACAAGCGGGAATTAAGATTGCTGGGGAAAAGATCAACAACCTCAGATATGCAGACGATACCACTCTAATGGCAGAAAGTGAAGAGGACCTAGAGAGCCTCTTGCTCAGAGTAAAAGAGGAGAGCGCAAAAGTGGGCTTGAAGCTCAACATAAAAAAAAACTAAGAACATGGCATCCGGCCCCATCACTCCTTGGCAAATAGAAGGGGAAGTCGTGGAAGTAGTGACAGACTTCACATTCCTGGGATCCCAGATCAGTGCAGACAGTGACAGCAGCCATGAAATTAAAAGACGCCTGCTCCTTGGGAGGAAAGCGATGGCGAACCTAAACAGCATGATAAAAAGTAGAGACGTCACCCTGCCAACAAAAGTTCGCATGGTCAAAGCAATGGTATTCCCAGTAGTCATGTATGGCTGTGAGAGTTGGACTATAAGGAAGGCCGAGCGCCGAAGAATAGATTCTTTTGAACTGTGGTGCTGGAGAAGACTCTTGAGAGTCCCTTGGACTGCAAGAAGAACAAATCAGTCAATCCTCAAAGAAATCAACCCTGACTGTTCCCTGGAAGGCCAGATAATGAAAATGAAGCTCAAATACTTTGGCCACCAAATGAGAAGGGAGCACTCACTGGAGAAGACCCTGATGCTGGGAAAGATTGAAGGTCAAAGAAGACGGGGACGGCAAAGGATGAGATGGTTGGACAGTGTCATCGATGCAACGAACATGAAACTGAGCAAACTTCAGAGGATGGCGGAAGACCGGAAGGCCTGGCGTGATCTGGTAGGTGGGGTCGCAAAGAGTCGGACTCGACCATGCGACTGAACAACAACAAAGACAGATTGTACACTACATTTACCATGACTGCTGAGCATTTATCTGTTTACATAAAGGTCTACTCCAAAAAGCAGTGTAATGTATGAGAAGTAGGGAATTCATGAAAGGCTGCACTTCCACTTCAGTGGGTAGGTGCTACTCCATAAGTGGAAATTCATGCTTACGAAAGCTCTCCTCTAATGGTACATTGCTCATATGAGTAGACCACTCCTACAGGCAGTGAAACACACATGACATGCAACTGGAATCCCTTGCTACGGTGCAGGGGAATTTGAAGTGCGCCTCTCCAATAACACAGACTAACTACTGAAGAGGTTGGAAGTAACATCTTGAGTCTTGCTCGGGCTGGGAATGGCATTCTGTTCCGCAAAAGTGCTCCTTCCTCAGGGTAGGATTCTTGGAACTGAAAGGAAGAAGAGCCATCACTGGACTCAAGTCACATCTGGCTAAGTGGCCTTTTAGATAACCACAGGCCAGTGTTTTACTTGGAGGATGTGCCCCAAGAGAAAAGACAACTGTGTTCAGTTAGACTGTTTAATACAGGATAGGGACAAATGCTTCTGGATTGCAGAAATCCTGTGAGAGACGATATGTTCTGAAGAATTTGTCCATCTCTTTAGCCACAATAACCCCCAATAGGGATTTTTCAGGTATGGCTTATTATATAGGATTCTTACAGCAATTTATATGCCAAAAAGACCAAACACTAAAAAAAAAACAACCCACCCCACCTAGATGTACTGTAGACCAAAATGTTCCTCTTTTTCCTTCCTCACAAACAACCCTTTGTATATACATTAGACTCATTTTATGTTCATAAACAGTTCCAGGGCCATGTTGGAAAGTGTTCAATACCCTTCAGATGGGCTGCATCAGATAATGTGATACCTGCGGCTACTGTTGGTAGTGAAATTTGGCTTTCCCTAGCTCTAAGTGCCTGCACTTATGGAACTGCAACAGTGTGCTATTGCTTACAGACTAAAGACTGCTACGTACTTGCCTGCTTTCACTTCCTTAACATGCACCTTTGTAAAGAAATAGTACATTACAAAAGGTACGGTACATTTGTCATACTCTCTCCTAGTCGTCACAATGAACCTGACTCCGTACAATACTACTTTGGAACATCCCATCTCTTAGGAAGTACAGATTGTGAAAGCATGCTATTGGGAAAACAAGCTGTTTCAGATAACATCTGATTGTATAATCAGAGATTAATCAACCTCACCTGAAAGGTTAAAAGAGAAGCAACATATGTATGTCTTTCATGGCTTTTCAGTAATGGTTTTTCACAAATCAGCTGACTCTGGGCAACATCTGTCTGCTCAGCAAACCATAGTGGATCATATGATCAGAGCTGAAGTAAATGTTTAAAAAATGTAAGTTTATACTCTGGGTGTTTATGGGGTTCACTCCCCCATTTTAAAAGAAAATCCTTGGATATGGAAAGCTAGAACTTAAAAGGGATGATTGGAGATACCGAGAAGTTTGGAGGAGCAGGGGTCAGATTCTGACTCAAGGAGAAGATAGGCCATCACAGACTATACAAAACAAGGATAGAGAAAGGGTAGTAGAACTCGACTGGGCTGTGAGAGAATGTGCATGTGCAAAAATTGTGCTGTACTGAATGGTTAGCAAGGAATATAATAGTGAAGCAAGCTGATGAACACTAATGAATGGGTCAATGCACTATCAAACCAATTGTCAAACAATGAGGTCCCTTTTTGTAACTAGCAAATAGGGCATGAAACAAACTGTTGGAATGACCTCTGTCAACCAATTCAAAGGCTGACCGATCAACAAAACCACACATACTAATTAATTCGGAACTCAGTTGGGAGAGGTAAAACTCTGAAGTGTGTGTGTGTGTTTTTTTTAAAAAACTGTTGCTGTTTCTTCTACAATTACTCAGTTTTGCTGTAATGTATTAAAAATTTGGAAGCAGGACCCAAAAGTCCAGTCGGTCTGTGGTCTCTTGGTTCTTTCTTGTAATTCCAGGAGGTCTCTGGTTCCCACCAGGAGGTTGGCAGCCCCAGACCTGGCAGCAACCACAAAGTGACTGGATACCACCTGACTTGCATGACTCAGCTAGGCCTGGCTGCTTGCTACTCTTCAACAGCAGCTACCCTTTGAAAGCCAGTGTGATCTTGCAGTTAGTGCTTCTGAGTAGGGTCTAGGAGACGCAGCTTTGAATCTCTATCTTGCTGTAGAAGCTCACAATGTTATTTTGGGCCAGTGACAGTCACATACTTTCAGCCTAACCTGCCTCACAGGGTTGTTGTGGGAACAAAAAGGAGGAGAGGAGAATAATCTCTTTTTTTAAACATTTTATTTTCAGTTTCACAAACAATAAAATACTTCAAATATATCCATTTAGAATTCATACTTTTCCAAATGCAATGTTCATCTTTCTAATTTAACAATTGATATTTTTAACTAGCATTTTCCGATCCTACTGTATCTTCTTCATTTTCAGCCAGTCGTATATTATATCCCATCTCCTCCAAAAATCATCCTCTGATTTATTTTGTAATATTAAAGTTAGTTTGTCCATTTCAGCTATCTCTAGTATCTTGTTTTGGAGTTCTCTTATCGAAGGTATATTTTTTTATTTCCATCGTCTTGCTATCAATATTCTGACTGCGGTTAGAAAGTATGTAATTGTCTGTGTATAGTTTTTTATTTTATCCGAAATCATGTTAAGTAACCATATTTCTGGTCTTAGAGGTATATTGATTTTTAGAACATCTAAAAATATTTTAGCAATTTTTTTCCAGAATTTCTGAATTCTGTCGCAGCTCCACCAAATGTGGAGATACGTTCCTACATTTTTTCCACATCTCCAACATAAGTTGGACGCCAAGAGGAGAATAATCTAAGCTGCTTTGGTCCCCACTGTGGAGGAAGGTGGGGTATAAATGAAGTAAATAAGTGATAAATATAGTTGAAGATGACACGTTTGATAAAAGTTAGGTTGGTGAATGGCAGAGAAGGAAAGAATGAGGCAGGGAAAGGGGAGAGGATATGGGGGAATTGCCAGGAGCAAGGTACAGGGGAAAGTGAAGTGACCCCCACAAGTCCTTGAGGGTGGGTGGCACCACACAACTGGGCTACAGATTTCCCATGTAGAGGCTTCCAGGGGTGGAGGAGCTTAAGACAAAGGGGCAGATAATGGTAGGTTAGCTGTTGGGTGAGAAGGAGAGAGGGAAACAGGAAAAAGGGAGAGGCTATGGGGGCTTTCAGAAAAGGAAAGATGAATTAGTGGGGAAAGGGGAAATGAGAGGTCTCCCTCAAGTCCTTACAGGTTTTCACTTGTCTATATACTAATAGTGAAGTTGCCCAAACCTGAGGATACTTAAATCTTGTGACTGGAGTGGTGAACGGACAAGACCGAGCTTTCTACAAACCTGGAAAATTCCCCGGCTTGCAGAAAAATCTGAAATCTTGAGAAAAAAAAATACATGGGTTTTTTTTTAAACCCCACAAATATAGGGGGGGGGTTAAACCCAAAAAGAAGCACCTGTGGCTTTAAGGAACAGATTCCTTCAGTGGCTGTTGCTAGGCAACCACAGCATTGGTTTCTTGGTTTCTCTGAGTAAAAGTTAGGGGGAGGAGGCATGGCCCTTTCCAGGGCTGTTTTGGCCTTTGAGGGAAGAGTAATTGTTGGAAGTGAAGGAGTGGATGGTGTCATCTCCCTCAGTCTCCAGGCTGCATACCAAGAGAGTCAGATTGCTAGACAGTCAGAGTATGCTTTCTTTCTATGTTTACTCTTCTGCCACTGTCCCTTTGAAGTGCACAGATAGATCTCAGGGAAATTGCCTCTTCTTCCTTCTGTTTCATGCTCTTCCAGAACACACTTCTCCTGCACACACCAAGAGGGAGGACACGCTGTCCCCATCTTGGCACCATGATGCAGGTGGCCTGCTCACCATCTGCATCCATCCATAGTAAATTAGACTAGAATACTATCCTATCTCTAAGCATTCTATCTAGAATGTAATCCCAAAATAAAGAGACTATTATTAGTCTTCAAACTGAAGAGTGGCTCTGTGTAACTTTGTGGGATACCTGGAATAGCTGGGATACGTGGAATAAAGATGCTGCTGCATGTGTGCCTTGAAGCACTCTGCTAAAGTAGTCAGTGATAACTGGACTAACTATATCAGTTAACCCAACAGTTATTGGTGCCATGTCTGGCAGCAATCATTAGATGACCTGATACCGCCTGACTTGCATGGCTCACCTAGGCCTGGCTGCTTGCTACTTTTCAACAGCAGCCACCATACGAAAGCCAGTGTGGTGTATTAGTTAGACCTCCAGAATAGGGTCTGGGAGACCCAGGCTTGAATCCCCATCTTGCTGTGGAAGCTCACTGGATAATTTTGGACCAATCACATTCTTTCAGCCTAACCTACCTCACAGGACTGTTGTGAGAACAAAAAGGAGGAAAGGAGAATAATGTAAGCTGCTTTGGTTCCTAGTGTGGAGAAAGATGGGGTATAAATTAAGAAAATAAATATAGCTGAAGATGGGAGGCACATAAAAGATAGGTTGGTGAATAGCTGAGAGGAATAGAATGAGGCAGGGAAAGGAGAAGAGGATATGGGAGTTGCAAGAAGGAGGGAGGGAGGAAATAATATGGGGAGAGGGGTACAGGGGAAAGTGATGTGCCCCTCTGACAAGTCCATGAGGGTTCCCTACCATACAAGTGGCCTGGCCCAGTGGCTGGCACTGTACAACTGTGCTGTTGTTTTCCTAAGTAGAGGTTGCGGGGGGGGAGAGAAAAGCTGAAGACAGAGACAATTCAAGGGTAGTTAGCTGTTGGGTGGGAAGGAAAGAAGGAAGCAGGAAAATGGGAGAGGCTATGGGGGATTTCAGGAAAGGGAAGAAGAGGAAATAGTGGGGACAGGAAAAATGAAATGCCCCCTGCAAGTCTTTGCAGGTTCCCTCTTGTTATCTAATTGTGAAATTTATTTTATGTGATTTATTATTCTATTTCTATTAGCTCTGTAATCTATCTTGGGTCATTTAAATAAACTGATACTTTTGGCAAGCAGTAAATTTAATAAAGAATGATCATCCAATGGCTGTAACAACAGATTTCCCCTTTTATTACGCATAATTTTTGCACATGTGGGGAAATAGCACCTATTGGAAGGTAGAAAACAATGCAGGGGAGGCTTAAACCTTCCTTTGTGCTGCTGTCCTGATCCAAACTGTGGCCCGGTACTTTTAGAAAAGACTTATTAAAAACCTTCAATAGGGATGCCGGTCCCCAGGTGGGGGTGGGGATCCCCCAATTTCGAGGGTTCCTTGCCCCCAAGAGCAACCATCTGCCAGTGGCCACCCCTCTCCCTCCCCCCCTCCCCCAAGATTTAAAGGGCCCTCCAGAAGAAGAGGAGGAGGAGGAGATTGGATTTATATCCCACCCTTCACTCAGAGTCTCAGAGCGGCTTACAAACCCCTTTCCCTTCCCCTCCCCACAACAGACACCCTGTGAGGTAGGTAGGGCTGAGAGAGTTCTTTCAAGAACTGCCCTTGAGAGAACAGGTCTGAAAAAACTTATGACTGACCCAAGGTCACACCAGGAGCTGCATGTGGAAGAGTGGGGAATCAAACCCGGTTCTCCCAGATTAGAGTCCGTGCTCCTAACCACTACACCAAACTGGAACACATGGCCCGCTGATCAGCTGGAGGGCCCCTTAAAACTTGTGCTGGTGTCCCCGCTTGCAATTCTGACTCACTTCACTGCTTATCTTACTATGAGTCACATGTCAGCACTATGCTTACTTTATTTTCTGTTTTTCACAGAGAAAAGAAAGTCAATAAACAGAGACCCCCCTGCCTGTGTCCAAACCTGCTGCTGCTGCAATTTATCATCAGAAAACATTTTACAGATTGCTGATTGCATAAAGCAGCTATGAAAACAAGCCTAACTTGCCAGCAACAGGACTCCAGGTATTGTGCTCATCCAGATCCAATCCTCAGTGATAATCTATGAAATGTTGCCTTCCTTGGGTACTATTTTTCCAAGGGAAAAAAAACTGGCTGAACAAATGAAGGCTTCCCCAAAGTCCAGAAGGTTGTAGCAGCTCCGAGACAAAGGCATCTGCTTGCACTTCTGCAGTTATTCATGCCTCAGGCAGAAAGCCACTCCCTTCTCCACTAAGCTCTGAGTCAGAGCCCTGTAAGAACCTGCTTACTATCTGAATTTGGAGAATTGTGTTTAGGATTGCCTAGAAACAGGGTCAAACACATGATGCATCTGCTATTTTAAAGTACTGAGGCTGATGCATTGAGTTCAGCTCATACTTTATTAAGTTACAGGATAACTAGAGATGCTTAGTCTAGCCCATGGCCTGCTTATATCGCTTTTGTAAACCACACCCCAAACACACACATACCTGTTGTTAAGTTGCTTGCTTAACAAGAAGTTGGAGAGTGATTCAGCAAGAACACAACTTTATTCTTCAACTTGAACACAACTCCAACATGGATCAACATCTGATAGCCAGAACAGAACAGTTCAGCTTTTACATTACAGTTGTCCTGCTTTTAAACTCTCCTGGCTAATGTAGCCATACCCACTGTACAAATACCAACCAATACGGTTGTTCATATAAGGACCAATCACGGACGTTCCTGCTCAGGGAGCTTGCTGTAAGGTGATTGGCTAGGTGCTTCCTGGGCTAGCAATGCGATTGGATGGATTTGAATCCTAGCCCAGGATGAAGCTCAACATGGCAAGTCAATTAGATGTTTCACATACATCATGCATTCAATGGCAGCTATTGAATACATTACAATTCCTCCCCCCTAAGTAAAAACAATCATGTACACTCGTAATCACTTAGGTAGGTCAGTGCTCGGCGCACCCGCTGAGACCTACGTAGCTGTGTAGGCTCAGGACACAGCTCAGCTTGGGGGACTCTGCTTGACTCACTGGGGAGTGAGTCAGGTATTCTTCCATCCTCTGTTGTGGGTCCGCAGTTAGGGGTCTGCCCTACCACTGGGACAGTACTGGGTTTGGTAGTACTCACCTCCAGAGGAGGTCTGGGACGGTCCTCTGGTTCGGGGAACTCAGCCGGCTGGGAAAGTATGCGTTCCTTTGCCCACCGCTGCCTAAGCTGGTCTACGTGGCGTCGCCACTTGCGGCCATCTGCAAGCTCGACCACGTACAGTCTTGAACCAACAACCTCAGTTACTGTGGCTGGAAGCCACGAGTGACCCCCTGCATAATTCCTGCAAAACACTTTGTCGCTAGGTTCGAAAGTGCGGACCTTAGGGAGTGCACTCTGCTGCTGGGGCTTGAGATCATTCAGATCTGGGTGCAGGCGATCTAGTAAGGTAGTGAGGCGATGCCCCATTAGCAGCTCGGCCGGGCTGCGGCCTGTTGACGAGCAAGGGGTAATGTGCTGGCGCAACAAAAATGAAGCCAGGTTTACCCCCCAATCACCCAGCGTTAGCTTTGCAAGGGCCTCCTTGGTCGTCCTTACCATTCTTTCCACCTGGCCGTTAGAGGCTGGGTGGAAGGGAGACGACGTCAGGTGCCTAATCCCGTTGTTGGATAGGAACTGGCCAAACTCCCTAGAGACAAACTGTGTGCCATTGTCACTCACTAACACGTCCGGTAGTCCGTGGGTGGAGAACAAGCGGTGCAGCATGTTGATGATGGCCATCGAAGTGGTTGAGTGAATGTGAGCAACCTCAAGCCACTTCGAGTACGCATCCACGACAATGAGGAACATTTGTCCCTGCACAGGCCCTGCAAAATCCAGGTGAAGCCTGGACCATGGCTTCCCTGCAGATTCCCAGCGCTGTGGCAGCCTTCTGGGGCAGAAAAGAATGATGAAAATTTAAAAGTCCCAAGAAGGCTTGAAGCTCCGCCTTGGACGAGGGGGGGGGGCGCTTGAACAATTGCCCTAAACTTTTCGTCTGTTGGGTGGATTCCTTGGGCATCCACTGCAAACCCCAAGAACTCCACCCGTGGCACTCCCAGGAGGCACTTGTCCCACTTCACCTTGAGTCCGTCAGTGTCGAATCACTGAAGCACAGCCCGAAGCCAGGACGCAAAGGTCTCGGTGTCTGGAGCCGCGATCAGAACGTCATCGAAAAATGGCTGGACTCCGGGGATGCCTTTCAGGAGACAATCCATGAGATTTTGAAAGATCCTTGGTGCCACGATCACCCCGAACTGTAGCCGCTTTACTTTGAAAGCCCCCCTGTGCAGAACGATAGTCTGGGCGTCGGCGGTGGATTCATCCACCAGTAGTTGCTGGTATGCCTGAGCCAAGTCCAGTTTGCTGAAAACCCGTGCCCCAGCTAGAGAGGCTAAGACATGGCTGACCACCGGTACCGGGTACACGTGATCCTGGAGTGCCTTATTCAGGGTACATTTATAATCTGCGCAAATTCTGACCCCCATTTGGCTTCACTGGTGTGACTATGGGAGTCTCCCACTGGGTGTGTGTCACAGGTTCTAGCACCCCCTGTTCTACAAGGCGGTCTAGCTCTACCTCAATTTTGGGCTTTAGTGCAAACAGGGACTGCCTGACCTTTACGGATGGGCCTCATCACAGTGTCTAGTGCCAGCATAACCAGGGGTCCGGAGTACTGGATGAGCATGCCCTCAAACATGCCCGGGAACTCATCGCATACCGAGTTAAAGTCTTGTAGCCATACTAGATTAATGCCCGTCACCTCAAAACCCAGCGGCCCAAACCATGAAAGTCCCAACAGGCTCGTGAGCCTCCCTTCCACCACCAGCAAGTCTAACAGTCCATCAAAGTCCTTGTACTGCACCCTGAACTTGCCCCATCCCCTGATGGCCACCAGGTTCTTTTGGAAGTCCCGCAGTGTCAGACCCCGTGGCTTTATCAGGAGCGGTCCCCCCCATGGGCAGAACTTCTGTAGGGTTTCTGCTGAGATTATAGAGAAAGATGAACCCGTGTCTAACTCCATTCTACAGGGGGACCCCTCTATTAACACTGTAGCATGCATTTTGTTGGGGGCATCTGGGGGCAAGTTCATTACCTGGTGCTGCTGGTGGTTGACGGTTAGGGTATGTAGATCTGCTGACTGTGGGTGGCCGTCTTCCGTTGCATTCCTCGGGAGTGGCAGGCTCAAGCGATGTGTCCTTGTTTGCTGCAGGACTGGCAAACGGCGTCGTGAAAATGGCAGGCCCTTCGTTTGTGCGCCTCTGCAGCTGGCACAGGATGCTGAGGTGAACTGCTTCTTGGGAGGCGCAGTTGCTGATGCCGGGGGTCGTGGATTCTGCTGAGCCAGGTGGTATACCTGCAAGACTTCCTCCTCGTCCGATGCGTTGGTGGCCGGAGATGCATTTGTGAAGTGGACTGTCTGGCCGTGGTGCTCTTGATGCGATTTCTCGTATACCGTGGCTTCCTTTAAATCCTTGTCCAGGGTCAGGTTGTCATGGCTAGCAAGCTTGTGGTGCAGTTTGGGTTCCTGGAGGCCCAAGATGAACTGGTTCATCAGCATGTCGCTGAGGCTGGGGAACTCGCATCGGGTGGCCACTCGGCGAAGGCCCACCAGGAAGTCGGTTGCAATTTTGTCAGAGCCCTGGAGGCATGCAAAGAAATTGATGCACTCGGCTATTTTTGTTGGTTTTGGTGTGATGTGATCCATGAGTGCCTTCTCCAGCTCTGCGAATGTGGCCTCTCTCGTAGTCTTCGGGGCTATCAGATTTTTTAGTAGCCGGAGTGTGTCGATTCCACAGGAGCTTAGCATTAGGGATTTTTTCTTATCCTCGTCTGTGATGTCGTGGAAGTCAACATAGTATTCCAGGCATTCGATCCATGTTTCCCACTGCTTGGGATGGGCAGCATCGAATTCTGGATGTTCCCCTGAGCAGTAGCCATTACTCAGGCCCCACGTGGTGGAGGGTTGCTAGGAGCGGCGTGAGGCACAGTGACCGGAGAAGCGGGGCATGATGCGATGCTGGACCCGGGGTCAGCGGTGCGGGGCACAGTGTTCTGGAGGTCGGTGCGTGGTGCGGCGCTTGTGTCGGCGTGGGGATCCGGTTCGATCATTCGAAACCCACCTTCATCGCCAGTTTAAAGTACTAAGGCTGATGCATTGAGGAGTGATTTGAGCTCATACTTTATTAAGTTAGGATAACTGGAGATGCTTAGTCTGGCCCACGGTCAGCTTATATCCCTGTGTAAACCACACCCCAAATACACACCTACACCCGTGATACGCTATTTACAGTGCACTGGAGTCCCATAGATCCCTTTTCGGATCCTAGCCCTCTGATAGGTGTGTGCTAGGATCCGTTCGGGCTATTGTCTCTATCAGCAAAGCTAGGACCCTTCGCATGGCCATGTGCGGAACCGACCGCGTGTGCGGTCGTACTCGGTACACAACAGCTATCATGCTGGGTCATGGATGTACTACCTGAATCACAGTCAAACATACATGAGGGGAACGCCTTGAAAAGCACTGGTTGGCTCAGCAGTCTTAAGAAACACTGTGGGGAGGGGGAGAAGAAGCTTCTGGTTTCCCTCCAACCCTGCTTTTGCCAGAGGAAATGGTGGGAGGGGGGGTTGCCCCTTTTCTTTGGCTCTGTATATTCTTAGGAAACCAGAAGCTATTTCTCCCCCCCTTGCAGTGCTGAGCAAACGAACACTATTTAAGGTACGTTCCCCCGATTTACATCTGGGTGTGAGTCAGGCAGCACACCCATGACCCAGCACGTGTCATCCATTTTGTGTGTTTTGGCCCACAGAACAAACTGCTCCCATGCCTTTAACCAGAGGTTAGAGATGCAAAAAAATCTTCAGGCGAGGTTTCCCAAGGGAGAGAGTTGAACACTGGGCAATTCTGCATCTAGCATTCGCTCCACATTTTCTCAACTGGGAGGAAAAAGTGCAGCTCAGAACCACATTCATCAAATACCACGGGGCAATGCCATACTGATTGCAAAGTCACCCCTGAATGTCTATAAAATGGCCATTAATCTATGCAGACGGTACAATAAAATCCAATGGTCAAAGAAAGTGAAAGTGGCATGGAGTGTGGAGGCTACCATATAATCCGATGATCAAAGGAAGTGAAAGCGGCATGCAATGCAGAGGGGAATTTCTGTTCTAATGTGGTTTTCATAAAACAACGGAGGGAAAAGCCAATGCAGAATCAGCCACTATCTCCTGTCAGTTGCTGAGGCTAGGTAGTGGGATGACATCAAGGGAACAACAACTCTATCCCCCTTCTACATGTTAAGGCAACATGTTAAGAAAGCATTTTTAGCAGGGATTTGTTTAGAAGAGACTACCGATTTTATGCATAGCTCTTTAGGGCATAAGGTGCTTAGCTTTCCCCTGGAAATTTTAAGGGTTTAGGGATGCCAGCCTCCAGGTGGGACCTGGGGATCCTCTAGAATTACAGCTCATCTCCAGACTTCAAACATGAGTTCCCCTGGAGAAAATGGATGCTTTGGAGGGTGGACTCTATGGCATTGTACTCCACTGAGGTCCCTGTCCTCCCCAGGCTCCATTCCCAAATCTCCAGGAGTTTCCCAACCTGGATCTGGCAACCCTACTTGACCCCTTCTCCCACTGGTGGCCACTCTAGGCAACCCTGGGTAGTGATCATGAGATCACTTAGTAACTACAGCCTCACAAAGAGGCCCAGTGATCCCTTATCATTTTTCACCTCTCTGGCAGAAGGAGAATAGTTCTCTGAAGAACTTTTGTTCTGACAGGAAAACTTGAGTCCAAGCTAAGTCTGTTCAAATTCTTTAGTTAGAATGAACCAATGACTCTTTACCAGAAAAGGCCTTATTGTGTTTTAGTTCCCATGCTGGCTACTCAGAATCAGGTTTTTGTTTTCGCCCCTTCCTGGCACTCTCCCTGTAAAGCAGCTGGACAATTTAGCAGGGAAAACTTTTCACTGCAGTTCATGTCCATGCTGAAAAAGAGTTTCACATGCTTAAGTTGTGTCAGGCCACTGCTACACTTGACCATACCTGTTCAGAAGATAAGATACTTGTCCATGCACATGAAAAGAGTATACACTCTGTGAGTTTCCATTTGTAAACCTAAAAAATAATGAAAGGGGAGAACCTCTGAAAGATATGCAGCTTGATTACACAAATGTATTCCAAAGTAAGTCCAAACAAGCTCAGCTGAGACATCAGCTGGGGACAGACGAAGAGTCCAAAGAGGAAGAAACGAAGTCTAGTGACTCTGCTACCTCGGGAATGGAAGAGGATTCTGTGGCAGAAAAGGGTGCTGGACCTGCCAGAGTGGTATACGATTTTAGAGACAGAAAGCCGAAGTAAAGGCAGAAGGACTTGGAAAATGGCCTTTTGAAGCGAAGAATAAGAAGATGATCAGAGACTTCTCTCGTAACAACTAACAAAATAACATATAAATAGCTCATTGTTATAAGCAAGAACTCTACAAGTATAGTGTGATATTAAAACTAAGTGTACTAACATTTTTACTAACAGTGAAAAGATCTCCTCCTCTTGGGGTTTTAGTTTAGTGTGGTTTGCTTTCCTTTATCCTTAGTTGCCGTCCCTTCCCTAATATTTCTTTGTAGTTTTTGTAGTATTTGCAAAATAAAAAAAAAAAAACCCCCCGGGGATTAAAAAAAAAAAAAAGCTCAGCAGGGCTTATTCCCAAGTAAGCAAGCATAGGACTACACAAGGATTCCCAGATCCAGGTTGGGAAACTCTTAGAGACTCAGGAATGGAGCCTGGGGAGGACAGGGACCTCAGTGGGCTGCAGTGCCATAGAATCCACCCTCCAAAGCATCCATTTTCTCCAGAGGAATTAATCTCTGTAGTCTGGAGGAGAGTTGTAATTCCGAGGGATCTTCAGGTCCCACCTGGAGGCTGGCATTCCTAAACTTCACCCTTAAAAATGAACTGTAAATAGCACACAGGAGAAACTGATCCTTAGTTGGGTATGTGAATGCAGAGGGCCAGCACTGAAAATGGAGTTGAGTTTTTTTAGCAGAATTAGAAATACCAAGCTATTTAGTCACTAAGTAAGTTCCTTGAAAAGTTGGATTTCTAAATAAACATACCAGGAAATGAAATCCCAGCAAATCTGTGGGATGTACTTCTGAGTGATCAGGCTTACAGTACTTCCTGTTTTGCTTTGCACAGTGCAGAAATCTCATTGTGCATAAAACTTTCTATCTCAGCCCTCTGTGAGTGATGTCATCTTTGGACAGCCTCTTTAGCAACCCTCCCACTCTAAATACTTGGGTAAATAAAAGATACAGTGAAGGAAATCTGTGCTTGAAGTGTCTGCCACGGGGTGGAATCCTGCTCCGTCTGACTTTCTGATCTTAAGACAGTTGTTCTGATCTTAATACATTTGTTTTCTTTTTGAGAAATCACAGAAACACAAAAGAGAAGAGCTGCTCGGAGTTTGCTTTGCCAGCTTTCCACACAAGACCTTTCAGCAAAGCAAAAAGCGACCACACAGGAAGAATCTGTGAGTAGTTTTCTGCTGTATTTTCTTCTGATTTCGTTACTGAAACAAATAGCTCTGATACACAACAGTAGATTGCTGCACAGCCCAAGGGAGGGGACTCAGACTGGTAAATAAGAACCAGTTTGCTAACTGAATAGGGGTGGTAATGAGGAGGCTGTTAGATTCCCAGATGTTGCAAGAGTAGAACAGAGCCAGCATTAAGTTCTCTAATAGTTGGTATAGGACCCCAAAAGATTACAAGCAATGGGGGAGAAAAAGTAGCATTCACTTTTCTTTGGTTTTTTGTTTTAGCAAAACAAAATGAGGGGGCCTATAGAAAAAGTAAAAGGATCATCAAACCCCAAAGGATCTCACAGTAATTCAAATGCCTTCTGAACTATCTGGCTGGTAATCTCTGCATTGATTCTCTGTTGTTCTTTTTGAGATGTTTTGGGAGAAAGCACATGGACAAAAATTGATTCCATTGATAAACATTCCCAGCTGGTGTTCAGGGTCAAGCACAGACTGGGCAGCAGAATAAACACTGCTCCTTTCTGCAAGCTTAGAAGTCAGTTGAGTCAGTCCCAGGGCTATTTTAGGTAAGGTGGAGAGGCTTCCCTCTTTTCTTCTTTCTCAGTTGTTTATCTCTAAAGTGGGAGATTATGTAATAATTTACTGAGTTCATTCATGTACAGGATTCATAGCAAACGCAAGCAGCCAATCACCCCCTTTTTACCAGCGATCTCCTTGAGATATTAACAAAGCTGACAAATAGAATTTAAACAGATGACAGCTTTTCTAGCATGCAGACCAGTGACTGCAAAAGTGGCAGTTTATTATGTTGCTACTAAAGGATCGGTAAAATAGGGGACAAACAGAGAGGCTCCAGCCAGGGCCGCCGAAAGAGGGGGAGTGGGGGGGACAAAATTTGGGGGGCCGCATCAGCTGAAGGTACCATGAAGCCAGGGTCATGCTGCATCCACACAAACATCTTTCTATTTATTTTTAAAATGCAGTTCTGGGTGCAACCACTAGGGGTGCAGGGAAGCCTGAGCACAGTAAAAGGCACTCTACTATCAGCTAGACTTGCCTTTCTCCAAACTAGCCTGAGAGATCATGCTGAGTCCATCAACCAAGCCAGCATTGTTGCAAGACAAGTCATCAAGCTGATGGCTGCTTGGGCCCATAGTTATGGTGGGGCATTTTGGGGGCACACCATCTTAATTGGAAGCCACGCCCACAACTCCTGCTGCCAGAAAGCATTTAAAAATATTTATTAAGTCACGCTGACCGGCCAGGCACCAGGGCGGTGGGTGAGCAAGCAGCCGGTTCTCTACCTGCTGACCAAACACCATAGGAGGGTGAAACAAACCACACCAGAGCCCTCCAAAGATGCGCCAGAGCCTCTGCAGAAGAAGGAGGTGATCCCCTGAAGCCTTTTGCACCTATGTGCAAAGATAACGGTCTCCCACCACAGGTCACATGACTCCTCCCCTGGCACAGGAGCACTGAAGAGAGGCAGCAGCCTGTGCCTTCCTGATTAACATAGCAGCCACCAGCCCATAGAGAGCCAGCCGCTTGGTTGCCTCCTGGAGATGAGGCGATTTGTTCAGCGTAGCCTTTGCTTCGGCTGGAATCTGAGATGATGTCTCCAGTGGGCATAGTTGAAAGGGCAAAGAAATCAATGGACCTTAGGGTCTCTGGCAGGCAGCAGCCTTCCTCTTCCTGATTAGCTGTTTGTTTGTGTGTAGTGTGGACCGTCAGTTTAATTAAAATTAATTAAATTTAAATTTAAAAATTAAAATTAATTTATTTGACTGCCCCCTAAGAAATTTAAATGCCCTCCAACGGGGAAAAAATCCTGGCTGTGGGCCTGTGGCTGCTAGAGTAACTGAGCACTGTATAAATAACGCAGATCATGGAGTGCACAAAGGTATGCTAAAGAAAATATATTATAGAAATAATAAAGATAACAAGGACCACATATATCAGTAAAGTAGTGCCATAGCAAACCTTTGTTAATATTATGAATGGGGGGGGGATTTTAATATTTCCCCGTGATCTAACAAAGTAGTAAGGCTGTTTCCCCACTCCTCCATGCTTACATGCATGGTAAAGGAACATTCATCTGTTTTAGCCATTATACGTGTGGAACAGAAGTTAGAACTCCCAGTTCATGCACTGGATTGTTATGGTTATTACTGTGTTGGTGGAAGATCTAATAGCCCTTTGGAAAGGCTACTTTGCTATATGACAAATGATGTAATCTTTTTAATATTAAAAATTAAACTTGGAATAAATGCCATAACCAGCCTTTCTCTCCAATGTGAACCCAAAGCTTCACTGCTCTCCTGCCCTCCATTTTATCCTCACAGGCTGTTTCCCCACTCCTCCATGCTTACATGCATGGTAAAGGAACATTCATCTGTTTTAGCCATTATACGTGTGGAACAGAAGTTAGAACTCCCAGTTCATGCACTGGATTGTTATGGTTATTACTGTGTTGGTGGAAGATCTAATAGCCCTTTGGAAAGGCTACTTTGCTATATGACAAATGATGTAATCTTTTTAATATTAAAAATTAAACTTGGAATAAATGCCATAACCAGCCTTTCTCTCCAATGTGAACCCAAAGCTTCACTGCTCTCCTGCCCTCCATTTTATCCTCACAACAATCCTGTGAGGTAGGTCTGGCTGAGAGGATGTCCCCCAGCAACATTCTATGGTAGATTGGGGGTATGAGTATTAGTGACACATGACAGAGTGCTTAAAAGCTCTCTTATTACATGTTGCCTGTTGTGAAGACAACCCGGTTCAGGGTGTTCCAGTTCTCTTCATTTTTGGCACTGTAACTTCCGTCATCATTCTGGGATTGGTGGCCAGTTTTCAAGCAAACAGCATTATTTTCTGATATATTATGCCTGCCACAAACAGAGACCGTTAGCTTCCATCACAAATAGCATGGGGAGGTGGTGGTTAGTCCCACCTGGGCTAGGTGCTCCCTCTAAGCTGTGGAGTCTTGCGAACAAAAATTCTACTTTGTGAGCTACTGGCATTAAAGTTGTGAGCGAGCAATTTGGCTACTGCATACTTTAGTTTGCTCTGGAGCCATCTTTCCTGAGCTAAGACAAAAATGTGTGAGCCGGAGGCTAAAAAACTGTGAGCTAGCTCACACTAAGGCTGTGGTCACGTGGTCATTTTGATCGGGTTTCACTGCTGTTCCCTCTTGCATTTAAAATTGCTGATCAGACAGACACTATCCGTCTCCCGCACCAAAGTGGGCTCACTCGTGCAATCCTCCCGGTTCCCAGCGAGTTTTCCTACACCTGGAAAATCAAGTACTTTCTCGATATTTGTGCTTTGAAACTGCGATTTTGCCATTCTGAACAGCCATTTCTTGCAGTGATTGTGATTACGTCATCTGAACAACCTTCTCACAATGTTTTTTTACAAGCTTCCGTCATTGTGCACATGAGCAATCCTGCGCTGAATAAATTCAATGTATAAATGTTCAAGTGCACATATAGACTCCAGCACTCAGTTGTACGTTGCTGGTTAATTTTGTTTGCTGTTGGGGGGGAAGATGTGCAAGAACAAGGGAGTACGGCGAATCCCAGTGGGAGCGGTGATGCGGCCATGTGTATATGTGCATGCGCAAAGCCAATTTTTTTTTTAAACAAGCCGTGCTGCCCAAGCGGCACAGTGCCCGGGGCCTCATTGCACAATGCAAGCGATTCAGGGAGGGATATGTGGTCATCCCAACCCCAAAATTATTCCTGATCAAATCTACACCAGGAACAAATCACAGTAAGCCTGTTGTGTGACCACACCTTAACTCAGCTTAGAGGGAACACTGGCTAAGATATTCCCATGCCTTTCCATTTTGGCCCTGGAACTCCTACAATCATCCTGAACCTGGTGGCCAATTTTGAGCCTCTTAGTTTTATTCTCTGGTGAGTTAGGCCTGTCATTGTGGTGTAGTGGTTAAAGTGCAAGACTAGGATCTGGGATACCCAGGTTCAAATCCGCACTCTGCGAGTGGAAGCCTGCTGGGTGATGTTGGGCCAGTCACACACTCTCAGTCTAACCTACCTCACCAGGTTGCTGTGGGGATAAAATGGAGGACAGGAGAATGAGGTAAGCTGCTTTGGGTCCCCGTTGAGGAGAAAGGTGGGATATAAATAAATAAATAAGTCAATAGCAGATGGACTGACAGGCTGATTATTTTATTACTATAGATTCACAGTAACAGCAAGCCAAATGATTTGTTTTGTTATGATATTTTGTTTGGATTGGGGTCATATGGGGGGGGGGTATTTCTGCAATGACAGCAGAACCTGTGCAATGTACTAGTACCTAGCAGCAGAACCCAGTGCCAACCTACTAGTGCCCAGCAGCAGAAACCAGTGCCATTGTGGCAAATCCCAGCTCAACAGGACTGATGTCAAGCACAGAATCACAATCTGGGGAAGGGGGAGGGGGGTTGCAAGATCAGCAGAACCAGTGCAATAGTGCCCGGCAGCACAACCCAGTGCCAGTGTGGCAGCAGTGCAAACCCAACAGAACTCACCAATGTCACACCAGAGAACCCTAGCAGGGCTTCTTTAGAATTTTTTGACAGAAGCAAAGGCAGTAGAAGCTCAGCAGAACACTCGAAAGTGCAGGATGGGCAGGAACTTTTGCTAGCCCACCTGAACCGAGGTCAACCCAATACACAGAAGTGCAGTAATGTTTTGTTTTCTTCCAAAGCCAAGGGTAAACCCAGAGAAACCTTACACACCGTTTCTCCAGGGAAGGCCTTGGAAAGTGAGAGGGAGTGGGTAGTATATGTCCACCCTTGAGCCTCTTCTCTCAGCAGCAGCACACAACAGACCAACTGTCACTGCCTCAGTGGAGGAGCCTTTTAGTCTAGGTGCTGTGCCTGCCCATCACGGCCTCTCCCTTTCCCATCTCCTACCCTTGCAAAGCAGAAGGTTTAAATTAGCTTCACTATTTATGGTGCTCCTGTGGGCTCTGCTGGTTTCCATTTGGCAGACAGATCTCACTATCCTATTCTACCCCTTTCATCTCCATCAAGACGAAGAACAGTTTTTGTGCTGCCGTTGTAATTTCAGCATGCAGGTTTAGTTTGGGGTGGCTGGTGACTTGTGACTTGTGAGCACACCACCTTCAACATCGCCCTGTGCTGCACTGCTACCAGGGTTCTGTAGAGGTATTTTGGTACAGCTGGATTTAGAATGGCAGTGGGGACATTTCTGTGCCAATTCAACTGGCTAATGGCCGTGCTACTTCTCTCTAGTGTCTTATTTTAATTTTGGGAAGATTGTTTCACCCCAACTACCCAGCACAGACTAAGAGAAGATACAGGCACAAGTATGTGCTGCCTTCAGTCACCCTCAAAGTCCAGGAAGACCAGCTGCTCAACTGTCCAGGGGAGCAGGTATGAGCTATGTGGGCTGACAATGTCACCCGCATGGGAGAAAATCCGTTCAATCTGAACACTTGTTGGAGGGCATGAGAGGAGCCTCTGGGCCATGGCAGAGAGGTCTGGCCAGACTGCCTCCTTCATGGCTCAGTAGCTCAGCAGAGAGGTGGCCTGTGCTTCATAGGGCTTCGCAAGGTACTCCCTTTCCATCACAGCCACTGTGTCCAGTGTCATGTGCCCTCTGCTCCCAGAGCGGCCGAACATCCACCCAATGACTGCTATCTCACAGGTCATCATGGCAGTAGCTGCAGGGAGAATACTGCCTAGCAGGTGAGGTGGGGTGAACAGCAGCAGAGCTGATTTTGCCTCCCTCTTCCTCAGTTCATGCTAACATGTCCCTCTTGGCCTGTATGCACTGAACTTGCCAGGAGAGCACATCTCTCCAGCGATGGAACTCATTGGCCTGCTCAGCAATCTTGCCCTTGATATGCGGGTCATACATGCTCACCAACATGTAGATCTTCTGCTGTGTTCGAGGCTGAAGGCGGTCCTCGAGTCCATCTTGCAGCCCTTTCACCAGTGTGTGCACTGGAAACACATCTGCATATTCTGTAGCTGGATCCAGAAATGAGGCCAAGTCCTCACAAGCCATGTGGATCATGGGGATGACCAGAGCCAGACTTGCCATGTCAGATGAAAGCATCTCTGTGTAGTTCTTAAAGGGCCTAAGAACTTCCACAGTCTGAGAGATGGTCAATCAGTCCTTGCGGATGAGCCATCTCTCTTTCCGAATGACTCTGGTCTCAGAGATCAGGGCAGTCAGGCTCTCTCCTGCTCCACCAAGTGCTCAGCAAGGCACAGATAGAGTTACAGCAAGTGCTCACATCACCGATCAGGCGGTGCTCCAGTACGCCTGTCAATGTCTGCTTCTCATGCAGCAGATGTGTGTCCTTCATACTGTGAGAGAAGTGACCGACGATGTACCAGCATTTCTGGAGGAGATGCCTGAGCTCATGGGTCTCAGAGTCCAGACTGGGATTCTCTGCAGGACGCTGCCCCAAGGCATCCTTAACCACCAGGTGGAGAAAGTGGGCCATGTAGTAAATGTGCCTGAGGCCCAATACCTATGCTGCTGACCTCATGTTCCTGCCACTGTCAGTCACCATGAAGCCCATGGAGAGGTCCCTGCCTACCCATGCCACTAACAGGCTTTTGATGGTGGCTGAGATGTTATCCACCACGTGCCGCCCACTGAGTGCCTCAGCATGGAGCAGAGCCTGGCAATAGCCAGCCTGGCAGCCCTGACCCTGCCTGACACTAGTCTGGCCCATAGTTGAGGTGGAGCATTCTGAGGCCATGCCCCCTCATGAATCAGTCACACCCCACAAGTCACAGTGCAGTCAACCCCCTTTTAAAAATATTTATGTTGGTATTTTTAACCCCACAAAATCACACCAGCCTGCCTGCGGCTGATGTTCTGTGCCTCAAGTTGAATAAAATATTACCTAGTGACCAGAGCCGCTGCGAGGGTATCTGAAGTGTGAGGAGGGGTGTGCATGTATTTTTAGCAAAACTGCATCATGGCAGGCAGAAAGTTTCCTGATCCAGAGAAACGCACAACGCATTTGTAGCAATTAAACATGCCCTCCTCAGAGGTGGTCATTTCCCTCTTCCTCACTGCTTTCCCAGGAGAGGTCGGAAGGTGTCTGTTCTAAGGAGAGGAAGGGAAAGGAGATTGTCAGACACACAGAGACTCCTTCGGGTAGTGAAGGGCAGGGTATAAATCCAATCTCCTCCTCCTCCTCCTTCACAACTAGTAGTGACTTCCTATATTGAAACCTGACAGTTTAATAGGCTATCCTTGAGATGGAATAGCAAACCTTTTAAAAAGTTTAAGGCCCTTTATTAAACTTCTCCTGACTAGATTCTGGAACAAGCCTGATTTCCTTGATGGAGATGTTTTAAACCCACACGCACAACCTTGCCTCTTTTAATATCTTCCTAGCACTGGCCTAGTTCAGGAGGAACTACAGCTCTGTGCTGAAATTTAAGTAAAAGTGTGTAAAAGTTAAATAATTCCTAAAACAGACCCTTATTAATAAAAGCCTATTTAGCAGCACCTAAGTATTAGCCCTTGAAACCAGAAGCACACACTTTAACACAGAACAGTGAACCTCACACACCCCTCCTCTGTCCACATAACTCAGGAGTGAGACAAAAATCAAGAATGTCAAGCTTTCCAAGATAGATCCAGGTAGTATTTTAGAATATTCTCTTACATTAAAAGAAGATATATACAATTTCAGTCTTCAGGACAATTTCCTGAAGTACAAAAATTGGTACAAATTAAAAGAATTCCGGATTTAATTGTATTTTCCTTTAATAATAAAATTTAATTGCAAGATTTGGTATGCATAACAGTTTTGAATGTTTGGAGGCTGCCTCAAGTGGTTAAGACACTGAACTGCAGGCTGTGGAAGGTCGGTAGTTCAGCAGTTCGAGACCCGAGTGTGCCGCATGATGGAGTGAGCTCCCGTCTCTAGTTCCAGCTCCTGCCAACCTAGCAGTTCGAAAGCAAGAAGTTGCAAGTAGATAAATAGGTACCACTTCGGTGGGAAGGTAACAGCGTTTCGTGCGCCTTGGTGTTTAGTCATGCCGGCCACATGACCACGGAAACGTCTTCGGACAGCGCTGGCTCTTCGGCTTTGAAACGGAGATGAGCACCGCAACCCTAGAGTCGGATTCAACTGGCTTTCAAGCAAGGGAACCTTTACCTTTAACATAGTATTGCTAGCCAGATTGAAACCTCATCCCATGATAATAAGAATGGTAAAAATGTCATATCTGGGATATTAAATATGTAAGCGAGAGGATGCCTTCCTGATTGCAAGCAGTGTCCCTGGCTTCTAGTTTAACATGAAACCATATGAATTTGCTGCCTAGAAGTGCCATGACAGGTTGGAACAATTAGTCATCCAACTGTATAACGTGACTCACCTGTTTTACATGCGTGGGCTACATTTTTTCATCCCTCAGAACATATTAAAATGTGGTTATCTAAGCAACCAGAACAATAATAGAATAGAAGGTTGATGAAGGCCCTTTTGCTCTACCCATGCCAGTCTCCTGCTTGGGGGGGTCAACAGTGGGAGGGCTTCTAGTGTCCTGGCCCCACTGCTGGACCTCCTGATGGCACCTGGTATTTCTGGCCACTGTGTGATACAGAGTGTTGGACTGGATGGGCCTTTGGCCTGATCCAACATTGGCATCTCTTATGTTCTTATGTTAAGCCTGCTGGGTGACCTTGGGCCAGTCACAATTCTCTCAGAACTCTCTCAGTCCCACCTATCTCACAAGGTGCCTGTTGTGGGGAGAGGAAGGGAATGTGATTGTAAACGGCTTTGAGACTCCTTGAGGTAGAGAAAAGTGAGGTATAAAAACTTACTCTTCTTTTGTCATAATAAATGTGTCAGACCCTTTCCATATGAGCTATATGCCTTGGGTTCAATGCTGTTGGGCAGTGGTTCTCTCCCCCCCCCCCCCCCCCCCCCGCTTACCTGCAGTGTTATGGTACATTTGTGCATCGCCTGGGTTTTCCCCTGCTTTTCTCAGATCTTTCCCAAATATGCTTTGTGAACTTTTGTGAAAGATCACAGCAAAGCCTGGATGTCTGCCATGTGGGCAAGAAAGTCTGGATTTCCCCAATCTCACCTACATAGTAGCCATTTCTCCTGTCCTAGTCCCCATGGCAGCCAACACTCCCACCACCACCGGGAGTCATCTTTGCTTCTTTATTGGCTATTGGAATATTATAATAACAGTGTGTCTATTAGGTTCTATGAAGTCCCATTTTTCTTTTTTCTTTTTTTTAAAAAAGTCTCTTTAAATCCCCCTTATATCTCCACAGTGAAAGTGACTGGAGACTTTTTTTTTTAAGGAGAGATGTGAATTTAGAGAATCTGATATTATATTGTTATAATATCTAAATATTATATTGTTTATATATATAAATAAACAATATAATATTTAGATATTATAACAATATAATATCAGATTCTCTAAATTCACATCTCTCATCTATATTCCGTTTCTGATCTTTTTATACCTGAAAAAGCTCTTGTGGTGCCATTGCTGGGGGAGCAAAAATGTGGGGAAACCTGCCATGTGGAAGTCCAGTTGCTGCTGTGCAGTATCACTAACTGCAGCACCAACAGGGAAATCACACAAGCCTTCCTCCATTTGGAAAATGCCTTCATTTTTAAAGTAACTTCACTATTGACTGCAATAGACTTACCGTGCAATCCTAAGAACACTTTCCTGGAAGTTAACCCCATTAAATAGCCCTATGTAGAACTGCTAAGGATTGATCTCTACCAAAAGAAGAAGATGATAAATCTGTGCAGAACTAACTGAAATGAAATGTTTGAAGGTGTAATACAGATTGCTGCTAGCTGGATTTCTTAACATAACCTAGTTCCTTTTCCAACAGCTACAACTTTGTGGGAAATTTGTCACATGAATCTACTTATTCAGTGAATGACCAGTGCATCATTGTCAATTATGTTGATTTTGGAAAGATGGTGGGTGAAATCTGACCTATGGTTATATTTGGAACTATAGCCCTGTCAGATAATAATGGAAAGGGTGATTTCTTCATATGACCCCTAATAGCAAGGGGATTTCACAACACTGTAATTATGAGGCTTTTCCCTGCCAAAATCCTAAATGAATGATTCAGCCACTTGTAAGATCATTCATCATGAGACTGGCAAAGCTGGGGACTCAGTCTTTTGTGTCTACATAGTACGGATAGTTGTGCATCATGTTGTTTGTGATTGAAGGAAATTGGTTAATAGAGTTTCATTTAAATATATCTGGGCAAATTCTAGACAGGCAGCCCACATATCCCCAGCTCTGGGAGATCACAATGGCTCATACTGCTGCTCATGAGATAGCACTCTCAGGGAGTAACTAAATGTTCTGGGGCAGTCATTGGGTATTTCGTGACTCAGGGAGTAACCTGCCCTATGAAAGGGAGGGAAGATGAGCCAGAACAGCTTCCTGTAGCCCCTTTTGATTCTTCATCTCCAGTGGCCTTTACAACTACCACCTGGTAAAAGTATATATTTCCCTTGGCTGTCTCTGCCCCATAGTTCCTTCTTTATAATCTTATAGGTTATAAACTCACACTACCAAAGAGAGTGGGGATACCTTTAGACATAGAAGAAGAAGAAGAGATTGGATTTATACCCCACCCTTCACTACCCAAAGGTGTCTCAGAGCGGCTTACAAACCCCTTTCCCTTCCCCTCCCCACAACAGACACCCTGTGAGGTAGGTGGGGCTGAGAGAACTCTTGACAGACACTGCTCTTTTTCAAGAACAGCTGTGCCAGAGTTATGGCTTGCCCAAGGTCATCCAGCCAGGTGCAAGTGGAGGAGTGGGGAATCAAACCTGGTTCTCCCAGATTAGAGTCCACGCACTTAACCACTACACCAAACTTTCCCATAGAGTGGGAAAGACTGGCAGTGCAGTCCTGTTAGTTACCCCAGTCTAAGCCTATTGATTTCAGTGGGCTTTGATTGGAGTAACTCTGTATAGAGTTGTGCTAGAAGTGCTCACACAGCAATCAAAATTTTACTGAGGATTTCTAAAAACATCAATAACAAACTAAAACAAATTTTAGCAGGCACCATAAAAATCAATAAGAGCCTTTGGGGTAAGAAAATAAGGGGAAATGCATCCAGTCAACCTAACTTTCCTGCAGGTTCCAAGACAAAACAATTTCTTTTAACTCATCTTGACTTCTTTCTTAGAAACAAGTCACATGTATAAATTCCCCATGCCCACCACAAGGATTTTTTTTTCACACAAGCATTGAGACTTTTGTCTTTATTAAGGCAAATTAAATTTACTTTCCTGTTACAAAGAGGACACTAACTAATGCTTTAGCAAACAAACTGCAATTCAGGCCAAGGAGACAAAACTGTGCAGCTTTTGACAGTAGCAGGGATTAAGAGAGATGGCCCCAGCCAAGGGCTGCTCCTTGGTGCTGTCTCTTGCACATAGCAGCAACAGTAACTGGGTTTGTTGACAGCCATTTTAGTGACAATGGTCTCCTTGTCAGTTGTGTGTAAAAGACACTCCCAGTCCCCTCTCATTTCACTGCTATAAGAAAGTACAGCACATATGTAGATAGTGCTGGGGAGGAGCCAGTGGTCGTGGTGCATGTCGGCATCAACGATGTGGGGAAATACAGTCGTGAGGTCCTGGAGGAAAAATTTAGGCTGCTGGGCAGGAAACTTAGGTCCAGGACCTTTAAGGTAGCTTTCTCAGAAGTGCTACCTGTTCCACACGCAGGGCTGGAGAAACAGGCACAGATCAGGAGTTAGGCACTGGGATACTTTTTGGAACAAGAGGGAGCTGTACAGGCGAGATCGTCTCCACTTGTCCCGAGAAGGAACCAGGCTGCTGGATGACAAGGTCTCGAGATAGCAAGAGGAAGGTTGCAGGCTTAACTAGTATGGGAAATTACAGCTGTTTTTATACAAATGCTAGAAGTGTCCGAGGTAAAATCGGGGAGTTGGTGCTTGGTATTGG
>NW_015169790.1:573637-581007 GCF_001447785.1 Gekko japonicus
GGTACTTTTCTCCCTTTCTCACAATACAAGAACTCGTGGACACTCCATGAAATTGCTGAGCGGTCGGGTTAGAATGGATAAAAGGAAGTACTTCTTCACCAAAAGAGTGATTAACACATGGAATTCACTGCCACAGGAAGTGGTGGCGGCTTCAAGCATGGACGGCTTCAAAAGGGAATTAAATAAGCATAAAGGACGTCCTTCTTCACCCAAAGAGTGATTAACACTTGGAATTCACTGCCACAGGAAGTGGTGGGTGCTACAAGCATGGACGGCTTCAAAAGGGAATTAGATAAGCATATGGAGCAGAGGTCCATCAGTGGCTATTAGCCACAAGGTATAGATAGGGGCTCTGGGGCAAGTGATGCTCTGTCTTCTTGGTGCTTGGGGTGGTCAACAGTGGGAGGGCTTCTAATGTCCTGGCCCCACTGGTGGACCTCCTGATGGCACCTGGTATTTCTGGCCACTGTGTGATACAGAGTGTTGGACTGGATGGGCCTTTGGCCTGATCCAACATTGGCGTCTCTTATGTTCTTATGTTCTTATGACAGCGGGGGGGGGGGAGGAGGCAGGCACAAGTGCACGGACTGATGGTCAGCATTTCATTAGCTGTGCAGTCCTAGAACACTTTTAATACAAATAGGCCTTCTAGGATCAGATATGATTCAGTTCACGATGGAAGTCAGTGCAAGGTCTGATTCAGGACCTATCACAAAGTATAATGTGGAAATCTATGAAAGAGCAACACTAGATGGTGCTGGCATCCAGCAGATTGTATATCACATATAAACATTAGTCTTTCATTTTTCATTCTGCATTGGCAAGGTTTAGAAGTGTGTTAGACTATAAAATGTAACATCCCTTGAGGCTAACTTATCTGTGCAGGAACCGTTACGGCTGGTTCACACAGTAATTTTCTCAAAGTGCTCCAATGATGAACCATGTACACTACCCTGAGAGCCTTGGAAAAAAGGTGGGTAGAAATGTTCTAAATAGATAAATAAATTATGAGGAACGAGGTAAGAGACCATTTATGAAATTCTCAGGTCCCATCTATTGGGTCGTCTTAACCAGAGAGAGCTTATAGCGTCCCTTAAAGCTAGAGAGGCCAAATTCCTCTGCTACCCATAGACTTTTAAAACAGTGGCTAAGGGTACCATCACAGAATTGGAAGCACATGGAACACTGCATTTTCTGCTGCATTCTCTCCAAAGGAGCTGCTCCCAAATATGTGCTAAAAAGGAGAAAATACTGTGTGAATGGACAGCACACTGAGTTCTGTTAGTATAGTAATGGCAAAATACATTACTGTAAGTGCAGAAATAGCTACAAAGGTATCCCTATGCGCTACAGGTTCACATGGTATTTTCTTCATGTAATCACAGCCATCCTACTGACAAGGGCCTATTATGCAGTGATGTTTTCCCTCACTTTCACTGTGCATGTCCATTGGGTTTTCCTTGTCATTCTGCATTCCCATTGCTTTCACCGTGCATGTCAGTCAGGGATTTCCCCCCATTCTGCATTGTTTTTTCTTCCTTCCGCACTCAGTTCACTTTCTGTTTGCTGTTTGCCCGGGTTTTCTGTGAGTGGTTTTGTAGTGGTTTTTACCTTTACTTCACTTCCAAGCCAAAGGGAATTCAAAAGCATACAGGTTCCCTTGGATCCCCCCCACCACCTTTTTCTGGCCCCTTAGAGGCCACTCCTCCGCCCAGGTCCTTCCTCCCACTCCTTTTGGGTCAGTTTCGTGATGGGCGTATTTTTTTTTTTAAATAGGAGATTCTTTTATCTGTATTTACTTTCAGGTCGCCATCTTCAGAAGTATTTTAGTGGTTCTTCTCCCCTTTATTGGTATACAAGCTGCAGTATTCCTTGGATTTTTAATTTTTTAATAAGCGGGTTCAATCTAGTGATATGAATTTTTCATTAATCTTGGACCCCTAGAGACAAAAAGTCCCCCTCGCCACCTCCCCAGTGGGACTCTGGTAGCCACCTGCCCTTGGGTTGGGCTCCTGCTTGGTGCTGCATGAGGCTGAGTTCCCTGCTGGTATTTACTTGAATGGGGAATTGGAGAGGAGGCAAACAGCAGCATCCCCAGTGCACAAAACATAGGATTTCAGTCCCAGTTTGGTGTAGTGATTAAGTGTGTGGATTCTAATCTGGGAGAAGCAGGTTTGATTCCTCACTCCTCCACTTGCAGCTGCTGGATGACCTTGGGCAAGCCATAGTTCTGGCACAGCTGTCCTTGAAAAAACAGCAGTTTCTGTCAGAGCTCTCTCAGCCCCACCTATCTCACAGGGTATCTCTTGAGGAGAGGGGAAAGGAAAAGAAGTTTGTAAGCTGCTCTGAGGCTCCAAGCAAAGGGTGGGGTATAAAGCCAATCTCTTCTCTTCTTCTTCTCTTCTCTATGGGTTGCCCATAACTGGAGAAGCACAGCGGCAGTGAGCTGGAGGAAGTGGAGGAGCAGGGAGGAGAGGAGAGAAAGGGGAGGATGTGGTGTGCTACCTTCAGCGCTGCTGTGGGCAGGTGTGTTTGCTAATGGAGCAAGAGGAGGCTTGGGGTCAGGACATGTATCCATGGAAATGTCCGGGTGAGAAGGCGCTGCTGCTGCCTCCACCATCATTGGACAAGGCGGGGAGGGTGGGGATGCTTCCACCGCCATTCCTGCCAGTCCTCCCACTGCTTCCAAGGGCACCCCCTGCCCACCACTCCTCCCCCTCACTGGCCAGCTCTGCCTCTACCACGGCCCCTCAGGCCGGCTTCACCTTCTGCCTCCAGCATCAGTGCCTGACCACTGCCCACCCCCTGCCAGGAGGACCAAGGGGGCATGAGGGGTGGAATGAGAGGGGGCAAAGGAGACGCTGCTCTTCCCTTGGCGGGAGTTCATGGAGCTACACAATTCGCAGCCGAGGCCTTTTTCACCATTGCGTGCACACAAGGAGCCTCTCTGGCTGCAAAGTTGCTGCCACCTAGTCCAAGGAATTGGCTGCTTCGCTGTCAAAGTAAGCATTCCCTCTATACACACACACCCCTCAAGCGGTGCTATTATTTATTTGGTTCCCCTCTGGCCCTCCTCCTCCTGACTCACCCTGCTTTGCGCTTCTTTACAGGGCCAGTTCTCTGCCTGCTGCCTGGTATGACTATGGAGAGAGCCAGTTGCTACTGCTGGAAACTGGCAGGGATGGAAAGGCAAGAGGTTCCCTACTCCACAGCCCTCAGTGTAATCCTAGCTTGCCCAGAACTTGGATTATGCAGCCACTGCTCCACCCTGGGCCGAGTGGTCTGAAAGGAGGTGCCTGCAGAAAGCAAACAGGCCCTGCAGACTTAAGCAAGCAAAATGAGACTCGTGCACCTGACTCCTTGCTCGCTCCCTTCCTTTTTGTCTACACCAGCCCTATGCAAAAAAGCATGCAGTTGCAGCCGACTTTGCACAGGCAGGTGCACACACACAGACACAGAGACACATGTTGCCAGCAATCACCGCTTGCAATGCCAGAGAGGAGAGAAGAGAGAGACTGGATTTATACCCCACCCTTCACTACCCAAAGGAGTCTCAGAGCACCTTACAAACCCCTTTCCCTTCCCCTCCCCACAACAGACACCCTGTGAGGTAGGTGGGGCTGAGAGAGCTCTTTTGAGAACTGCCCTTGAGAGAACAGTTCTGAAAGAACTTATGACTGACCTAAGGTCACACCAGCAGCTGCATGTGGAGGAGTGGGGAATCAAACCTGTTTTTCCCAGGTAAGAGTCCGTACTCTTAACCACTACACCAAACTGGCTCTCAGTGCGTTCTACCATGCATTCTGTACACTCAACATGTTCCCTCATATTATGAGATCATGTGACTCTTTCCCATTTTTCACAGTGGCTGATAGCACAGCAGAGAATAACGCAGCAGAGAATCCCCTGGTGCTTTCCAATATGGAAAATGGGGCTTCACAGCTGCTTGTAAGTTTCAGAAAAAGACTGGTCAGTTTCAAGTATGGATTTTCTTTTGCCTGAGTTCCTTCCAGTCTCCTTTCATTCAAGGAACACTAAAAGGCATGTGCAAAATCTGAACCATGAGGATTTCAGTGGAAGGTGTTTGTTATACACTACTGTGCAGCTGCGATGGGACAATTGCGTAAATTAAAAAAAAACTTTGGACACCATCCTGCACATGTCACAAATGACATTCCTACTCCAATTAAGAAAAACTGTGTTTTTTGGTTGCAGATGCAGAATATACATCTAGAAATACACCGGTGGAAAAAAGAATAGTGCATGCGCCAGGCACACAAATCCGAAGTGAAGCTTAAAGGCTTGACTGCTTGGATTCTCCAGAGTAAGCTGTCAGTGCATAATGGGCCAAGGAGACTGAATGATCCCTTAGGTTACGCGGAAGATTGTGCTTGATTATATATGGCTTAGTCTACAGAATCTATAGTGCATGGGAAAGCATTTACTCCAATCAGCTCAGCCCTCCCAAGCCAGTGCTATAGTTTCCCCAGCGCTCAGTTACACGCCACAGATAAGATCTGTACTTTTTCCCAATGGAGAAAAAGAGGCTAGGGGACCTATGAGGACTCAAGGGGAGGGAGGGAAAATCCCCCCTGCTGGTTCTGGCTCCCATTCTACCCTTGCCCCCACTTCACCCCCAACTGCCTTCAATCCCCCTGCATTGCTGGCTCTGGTTTCACTTCCTTTCTTCTCCCCAGATCTGGTTCTTCTTCCTTCCCCCTCCACTCATGCCAGCTGTCACATCATTCCCTTCTTGTCAGCACAACTGAAAACTATCATGGCTCCCCAGACACAGATTCCCTCTGAACCCTGCTCACAACAAAAAAATGGTGTGGAAACAAATCAGATTAATTTGACTGGCTCCATCGGGCACCATGGTGCACAGTACCCCCCTCCCCAGAATTTTGTTCCCCATCTCACAGCAGCCTGCTCATTAGTTGTCCTTTGCCCCCTTCACATACCCTGTGGTCTCTCCTCTCCTTGACTCCGCATATCCCACCCACCACCACCACCACCACTACTTACCTTCTTGTGGTAGCAATATAGGGAGCAAAAGCTTAAGTGTGTGGGGGAGAGTGAGTGAAAGAGAGACTGAGACTCTCAAATCTGCACAGCTTAATGGGAAAAATGTTTATGGGGGACTTTGCAGAAGCTGGTCAGGTAGAAAACTAACCAGTTAGGGGGATTTAAAAGTGATTAGCCTGGAGTTTGCTAAGCAGGGTCAGCCACAGGCAGTACTGGGATGGGATACCACCAAGGAAGACCGGGGTTACAATGCAGGGGGAAGACATTGGCAAACCACCTCTGCTCCTCTCTTGCCTTGAACAACCCCTGGTTGGAGCTGCTTTGAGTGAGGTGCAACCACACTGCTGCTTAGGAAGATCTCTCCGGATCTATTGATGGGCACACTAATTGGTTTGCCAGTGTTACTTGAAAAGCCTTCTCTGAAAAGAACCCAGTGTGCTCCACTCACAATGACATTCATACAATCCAATGGCTGGGCCTTTACGCTATGGAGGGGGATTTTGTCATCTTATTGGCTGAAGATACTAGGCATTAATTATTATATTTTTCCTCCCTTCATTTAGGTTCCATTCATGAACGCAAGCAAGAAAGTGGATTTGAAAATCATTATCGTTGGAGCTTTAGGGTAAGCACTATTCTTTGCCATGATTGTTTTCCCTGTGGATTAATAATCCTGTGGATGATTCTTACATAATAATCATCATCATCATCATCATCATCAAAGAGTGGCCTTGACTTTTTGTTCAAACCTTCTTCATTATGTTCCTCTAAAAGTGAAAGACAATCAACAAAGGAAAGACCTACGTTTTGTGTCATCAAAATTTGAATAAAAAGCAGGCACAGATAGTCAGTAAATCAGCAGTGAAACAACAAAGGCTACAAAAGAATACAGTTACTCCAAAACGTGCTGCATTTTCAGAAACATTCTTGCAGAACACTTTTATTTTATTTCAGAGGCTAAGACTGATCTTCAGATTTTGTTAAGGGCTGAAATATGGGGTCATAGAGGAAGGAGAATAGCGGAAACAGCAGAAGTATCCATTATTGAGGATAGCAGTGGTTGGTCATGGGCGCATGCATGCTAATAGTACTGACAATGGGGAAAAAATATTCCCATGTGAGAAGAAGAAAGCATTACTTCACATCCAAAATTATTGGCTTACTATCTTGCCATGGGGTATACAGTGTGAAAAAACAAATAATGGCTGACACCAGCAAAATACACATTCTGTGCTGTGCATGGGGTCCCCAGGCCTGTGTGCCTTGTTCCATAATACTAATGTGGGGGCAAGAGGGTATTTGTAGGGGAGATGCAGGAGATAGTGTTGAAATGTTCCCTTCTCCTCTGTTCCTCTCCTGCAACCCCTCAACTCTTTTTATAATCCCCCTTTTTTTTTCAGCTGGCCTCTGGGGCCAGAAATAAACACATTGGGGCATGGGGAAGAAGAGGCCGCAGGGAAAAATTGGCAGGCAGGGATGGAATTCAGCTTCCTGCTTCCAGTCTGCAAGTTGTCCCCTGCAAATTCCCCCTAACCCTGCATTACCATTAGCTGGCAAGGACCTATTATTTTTCATGTGTAGGTCATAGTTTCTTCATTAGACAATCAAAGGTTATGGCAACAACAACAAAAACACCTCATGCACTTAATTCACCCTTTTGGCTTCTGGAATTATATATGGGTGGGGGGAGGGATCTAAGAAATTGTGAAAACAGACGTCAAATATAGGGTCAATGGCATTAACATCCAAGGAAATTTGACAATGACTGTCCATTATAAAATGGATCCCTTTTTTAAACATAGTTAAGTCTAATTATGGCTATGAAGGTTACTTCGCAGATGGTGGCAGAATCAGCCAGAAGACAAGGGAGATCCCCAGCCAATCAGTGCAGTTCAAAAGGCAACTGGACCCACCTTATGTGTTGATTGTTGGTGCTAGCGACCAGTAAACCAAATTTTGCCTGACCAAGGTCCCCAAAGTGTTGTTCTCCAGTAAACAGTTAAGAACATAAGAACATAAGAGAAGCCAATGTTGGATCAGCCAATGGCCCATCCAGTCCAACACTCTGGGTGATTCCGCACTAGACCTTAAATCTTGGTTCAACCCTGTCCCCAAACTTACATTCTACACTACACTTGAGTTCACCCCCGTAATTATCTCAGGATATTTTTTGTTTCCACATTACATTGAAGTCACCCCGGTTTCGCCCCATGCTTGTCCTGGGATAAATGGATGCTGTTATAACCAGGGATAAATGCAAGGTATTGTGTAACAAGTTGAACTTTAATAAAACCAGGGATGAGATCCAAATGCAGAAAGCACCTCTGCCACACAATGGCCAAAAA